>NW_027672284.1:1800000-2069699 GCF_964165515.1 Mesoplodon bidens
GGAAAGTCAAACCGGAGCACCAGGAGAGGGACTACTCGTTGAGTTTTATAAACCTTTTGTATTCACAGTGTGTCCATTCTCTAGGTTTCCCGTACATGTTATAGCTGTAGTAATATTCCCTTCAACATGGAGAGTTGGGACCCATGGAATGGGGGCCATGCATTTTTGCTTTAAAGGGTCTGCATTTGCTCACCCAATCTCACCAATCCTCTCAGTCCCAAGTGTCCAGCCTTATGCCACATCCAGCTGTCATTGTAGACAGGGTTTTTCCAGGTTTCATCAGAGACCCTGAAGGAAATGTAAAGAATTTCCCTGTTTTTTGGTTTTGTTTTTGAAATTCCTTTTTATAGTGGGTTTGAGCTATTTCTCTCTGCCATGTTTATGCCAGTCTAGACACACTTGATTCCCTTACAGAGACATATCAATACATAGGTTTTAAGATTCTTACTAGTCAGATCTATTCCTCTGCGGGAAATATGGGGTTTTGATTCCCTTTCACTGAGGAATGTGTAGGTCCTGTCTATTCCACAGTTGGTTTTGGAAATGGTACCTGTGCTTATATCAAACTCTGGTTTTATGCATCACCCCACCTCTCCTTTCCCCTTAAGCAGGCATAAGAGTGTTTTCTAAATGTCAGACTCTGTTCTCTTTCCTAACTCAGTTCATGTGTAGCCATGTTTACAGGATCTTCATAAGTGATATCTTATGATAAGTTTCTTTTTCTGTGTGACTTATTTCACTTAGAATCATCGTACCTGAATCCACTCACTTTGCTGCTCCTGGTCTTATGACATTGATTTCATGGCTGAGGGATATTCCATCGTACATAAGTACCACAGTTTTTTGAACCATTTTTATATTTCCTGGGATATTTAAGGTGTACCCAAGTTGAGGTTCTTGTAAGCAGTGCAGCCCTAAATTTGGGGGTGGCTCTGTCTTATTGATTTTCAGTTTTCCCAAGGTATATTCTCTAGACTGGGTGTGCCCTTGGCTCTGTAGCTCTGTTGTTTACTTGTATTAGGGAACGCAATGCACTCCTCCAGTGAGGCAGATGGCAATTTACATCCCGCCCATCAGCATAACAAAGCTCCTTGTTCTCCAGGGCCTGTCTTGCCTTTCTGGTTTTTACACATTTTGTGGATGTCCCTTTTGACCGGTGGGAAGTGATACTTCTTTGTAGTTCAGATTTGCATTTTCTGCTTGCTTGCTTGGCCAAAAAGGGCGTATGCGTTTTCTCCTGAATATATTCAGGAGAAAACGCATACGCCCTTTTTGGCCAAGTTCGTCATTGTCGAAGTTGTGCCCCTCTTCCTGTACTTTAAAGGTGATTCCAACGTACCTCTTGAAATCTGTTTCCTGCTATTTTGCCTCGCTTTCAAGTCTGCCTCGTTGCCTTACCTCAACAGATTTTTGGACGATAGTTGTCCTTTATTACTCTGCCAGTTTGTGAATTGCTGTGGCCTTGAGCTCCATTTTCCAACTCGTTTTTTGTGAGCTGTACGCAAGTCCAAAATTTTGGTTCAAGACCTACACTGGTTCCCGGTGGGTGGCTGAGACTCTGGTTAATTCTTCTTCCTGCCGGGAAATTAGAGTGACATGTGCCCGTCCAAATGCCTAACAGCTACTCTCTCATTGGTTCTCCCTCTTCCCTTCCATCCTCTGCCAAATTGGCAACCTGTGCGAACCAGCAGGTTAAAGGGGCTGTCTCTCCAAGTTGGGAGATTGATAGTAAAGCAGTTGGAAAGTCAAACCGGAGCACCAGGAGAGGGACTACTCGTTGAGTTTTAGAAACCTTTTGTATTCACAGTGTGTCCATTCTCTAGGTTTCCCGTACATGTTATAGCCGTAGTAATATTCCCTTCCACATGGAGTGTTGGGACCCATGGAATGGGGGCCATGCATTTTTGCTTTAAAGGGTCTGCATTTGCTCACCCAATCTCACCAATCCTCTCAGTCCCAAGTGTCCAGCTTTATGCCACATCCAGCTGTCATTGTAGATAGGGTCATTCCAGGTTTCATCAGAGACCCTGAAGGAAATGTAAAGAATTTCCCTGTTTTTTGGTTTTGTTTTTGAAATTCCTTTTAATAGTGGCTTTGAGCTCATTCTCGCTGCCATGTTTATGCCAGTCTAGACACACTTGATTCCCTTACAGAGACATATCAATACATATGTTTTAAGATTCTTACTAGTCAGATCTATTCCTCTGCGGGAAATATGGGGTTTTGAGTCCCTTTCACTGAGGAAGGGGTAGGTCTTGTCTATTCCACAGTTGGTTTTAGAAATGGTACCTGTGCTTATATCAAACTCTGGTTTTATGCATCACCCCACCTCTCCTTTCCCCTTAAGCAGGCATAAGAGTGTTTTCTAAATGTGAGACTCTGTTCTCTTTCCTAACTCAGTTCATGTGTAGCCATGATTACAGGAACTTCATAAGTCATATCTTATGATAAGTTTCTTTTTCTGTGTGACTTATTCACTTAGAATCATCGTACCTGAATCCACTCACTTTGCTGCTCCTGGTCTTATGACATTGATTTCATGTCTGAGGGATATTCCATCGGACATAAATACCAAAGTTTTTTGAACCATTTTTATATTTCCTGGGATACTTAAGGTGTACCCAAGTTGAGGTTTTTGTAAGCAGTGCAGCCCTAAATTTGGGGGTGGCTCTGTCTTATTGATTTTCAGTTTTCCCAATGTATATTCCCTAGACTGGAAGTGCCCTTGGCTCTGTAGCTCTGTTGTTTACTTGTTTTAGGGAACGCAATGCACTCCTCCAGTGAGGCATTTGGCAATTTACATCCCGCCCCTCAGCATAACAAGGCTCCCTGTTCTCCAGGGCCTGTCTTGCCTTTCTGGTTTTTACACATTTTGTGGATGTCCCTTTTGACCGGTGGGAAGTGATACTTCTTTGTAGTGCAGATTTGCATTGCCCGCTTGCTTGTTTGGCCAAAAAGGGCGTATGCGTTTTCTCCTGAATATATTCAGGAGAAAACGCATACGCCCTTTTTGGCCTACTGCGTCATTGTCAAAGTTGTGCCCCTCTTCCTGTGCTTTAAAGGCGATTCCAACGTACCTCTTGAAATCTGTTTCCTGCTATTCTGCCTGGCTTTCAAGTCTGCCTCGTTGCCTTCCCTCAACAGATTTTTGGACGATAGTCGTCCTTTATTACTCTGCCAGTTTGTGAATTGCTTTGGCCCTGAGCTCCCTTTTCAACTCGTTTTTTGTGAGCTGTACGCAAGTCCAAAATTTTGGTTCAGGACCTATACTGGTTCCCGGTGGGTGGCTGAGACTCTGGTTAATTATTCTTCCTGCCGGGAAATTAGAGTGACATGTGCCCGTCCAAATGCCTAATAGTAACTCTCTCATTGGTTCTCCCTCTTCCCTTCCATCCTCTGCCAAATTGACAACCTGTGTGAACCAGGAGGTTAAAGGGGCTGTCTCTCCAAGTTGGGAGATTGATAGTAAAGCAGTTGGAAAGTCAAACCGGAGCACCAGGAGAGGGACTACACGTTGAGTTTTAGAGACCTTTTGTATTCACAGTGTGTCCATTCTCTAGGTTTCCCGTACATGTTATAGCTGTAGTAATATTCCCTTCAACATGGAGAGTTGGGACCCATGGAATGGGGGCCATGCATTTTTGCTTTAAGGGGTCTGCATTTGCTCACCCACTCTCACCAATCCTCTCAGTCCCAAGTGTCCAGCCTTATGCCACATCCAGCTGTCATTGTAGACAGTGTTTTTCCAGATTTCATCAGAGACCCTGAAGGAAATGTAAAGAATTTCCCTGTTTTTTGGTTTTGTTTTTGAAATTCCTTCTTATAGTGGGTTTGAGCTGATTCTCTCTGCCATGTTTATGCCAGTCTAGACACACTTGATTCCCTTACAGAGACATATCAATACATAGGTTTTAAGATTCTTACTAGTCAGATCTATTCCTCTGCGGGAAATATGGGGTTTTGAGTCCCTTTCACTGAGGAAGGTGTAGGTCTTGTCTATTCCACAGTTGGTTTTGGAAATGGTACCTCTGCTTATATCAAACTCTGGTTTTATGCATCACCCCACCTCTCCTTTCCCCTTCAGCAGGCATAAGAGTGTTTTCTAAATGTGAGACTCTCTTCTCTTTCCTAACTCAGTTCATGTGTAGCCATGTTTACAGGATCTTCATAAGTGATATCTTATGATGTTTCTTTTTCTGTGTGACTTATTTCACTTAGAATCATCGTACCTGAATCCACTCACTTTGCTGCTCCTGGTCTTATGACATTGATTTCATGGCTGAGGGATATTCCATCGGACATAAATACCACAGTTTTTTGAACCATTTTTATATTTCCTGGGATATTACAGGTGTACCCAAGTTGAGGTTCTTGTAAGCAGTGCAGCCCTAAATTTGGGGGTGGCTCTGTCTTATTGATTTACAGTTTTCCCAATGTATATTCCCTAGACTGGAAGTGCACTTGGCTCTGTAGCTCTGTTGTTTACTTGTTTTAGGGAACACAATGCACTCCTCCAGTGAGGCAGTTGGCAATTTACATTCAGCCCATCAGCATAACAAGGCTGCCATTTCTCCAGGGCGTGTCTTGCCTTTCTGATTTTTACACATTTTGTGGATGTCCCTTTTGACCGGTGGGAAGTGATACTTCTTTGTAGTGCAGATTTGCATTGCCCGCTTGCTTGCTTGGCCAAAAAGGGCGTATGCGTTTTCTCCTGAATATTTTCAGGAGAAAACGCATACGCCCTTTTTGGCATAGTTTGTTATTGTCGAAGCTGTGCCCCTCTTCCTGTGCTTTAAAGGCGATTCCAACGTACCTCTTGAAATCTGTTTCCTGCTATTCTGCCTCGCTTTCAAGTCCGCCTCGTTGCCTTCCCTCAACAGATTTTTGGACGATAGTTTTCCTTTATTACTCTTCCAGTTTGTGAATTGCTGTGGCCCTGAGCTCCATTTTCCAACTCGTTTTTTGTGAGCTGTACGCAAGTCCAAAATTTTGGTTCGGGACCTATACTGGTTCCCAGTGGGTGGCTGAGCCTCTGGTTAATTCTTCTTCCTGCCAGGAAATTAGAGTTACATATGCCCGTCCAAATGCCTAACAGTAACTCTCTCATTGGTTCTCCCTCTTCCCTTCCATCCTCTGCCAAATTGGCAACATGTGCGAACCAGGAGGTTAAAGGGGCTGTCTCTCCAAGTTGGGAGATTGATAGTAAAGCAGTTGGAAAGTCAAACCGGAGCACCAGGAGAGGGACTACTCGTTGAGTTTTATAAACCTTTTGTATTCACAGTGTGTCCATTCTCTAGGTTTCCCGTACATGTTATAGCTGTAGTAATATTCCCTTCAACATGGAGAGTTGGGACCCATGGAATGGGGGCCATGCATTTTTGCTTTAAAGGGTCTGCATTTGCTCACCCAATCTCACCAATCCTCTCAGTCCCAAGTGTCCAGCCTTATGCCACATCCAGCTGTCATTGTAGACAGGGTTTTTCCAGGTTTCATCAGAGACCCTGAAGGAAATGTAAAGAATTTCCCTGTTTTTTGGTTTTGTTTTTGAAATTCCTTTTTATAGTGGGTTTGAGCTGATTCTCTCTGCCATGTTTATGCCAGTCTAGACACACTTGATTCCCTTACAGAGACATATCAATACATAGGTTTTAAGATTCTTACTAGTCAGATCCATTCCTCTGCGGGAAATATGGGGTTTTGATTCCCTTTCACTGAGGAATGTGTAGGTCCTGTCTATTCCACAGTTGGTTTTGGAAATGGTACCTGTGCTTATATCAAACTCTGGTTTTATGCATCACCCCACCTCTCCTTTCCCCTTAAGCAGGCATAAGAGTGTTTTCTAAATGTCAGACTCTGTTCTCTTTCCTAACTCAGTTCATGTGTAGCCATGTTTACAGGATCTTCATAAGTGATATCTTATGATAAGTTTCTTTTTCTGTGTGACTTATTTCACTTAGAATCATCGTACCTGAATCCACTCACTTTGCTGCTCCTGGTCTTATGACATTGATTTCATGGCTGAGGGATATTCCATCGTACATAAGTACCAAAATTTTTTGAACCATTTTTATATTTCCTGGGATATTTAAGGTGTACCCAAGTTGAGGTTCTTGTAAGCAGTGCAGCCCTAAATTTGGGTGTGGCTCTGTCTTATTGATTTTCAGTTTTCCCAAGGTATATTCTCTAGACTGGGTGTGCCCTTGGCTCTGTAGCTCTGTTGTTTACTTGTATTAGGGAACGCAATGCACTCCTCCAGTGAGGCAGATGGCAATTTACATCCCGCCCATCAGCATAACAAGGCTCCTTGTTCTCCAGGGCCTGTCTTGCCTTTCTGGTTTTTACACATTTTGTGGATGTCCCTTTTGACCGGTGGGAAGTGATACTTCTTTGTAGTGCAGATTTGCACTGCCCGCTAGCTTGCTTGGCCAAAAAGGACGTATGCGTTTTCTCCTGAATATATTCAGGAGAAAACGCATACGCCCTTTTTGGCCAAGTTCGTCATTGTCGAAGTTGTGCCCCTCTTCCTGTACTTTAAAGGTGATTCCAACGTACCTCTTGAAATCTGTTTCCTGCTATTTTGCCTCGCTTTCAAGTCCGCCTCGTTGCCTTACCTCAACAGATTTTTGGACGATAGTTGTCCTTTATTACTCTGCCAGTTTGTGAATTGCTGTGGCCTTGAGCTCCATTTTCCAACTCGTTTTTTGTGAGCTGTACGCAAGTCCAAAATTTTGGTTCAAGACCTACACTGGTTCCCGGTGGGTGGCTGAGACTCTGGTTAATTCTTCTTCCTGCCGGGAAATTAGAGTGACATATGCCCGTCCAAATGCCTAACAGCTACTCTCTCATTGGTTCTCCCTCTTCCCTTCCATCCTCTGCCAAATTGGCAACCTGTGCGAACCAGCAGGTTAAAGGGGCTGTCTCTCCAAGTTGGGAGATTGATAGTAAAGCAGTTGGAAAGTCAAACCGGAGCACCAGGAGAGGGACTACTCGTTGAGTTTTAGAAACCTTTTGTATTCACAGTGTGTCCATTCTCTATGTTTCCCGTACATGTTATAGCCGTAGTAATATTCCCTTCCACATGGAGTGTTGGGACCCATGGAATGGGGGCCATGCATTTTTGCTTTAAAGGGTCTGCATTTGCTCACCCAATCTCACCAATCCTCTCAGTCCCAAGTGTCCAGCTTTATGCCACATCCAGCTGTCATTGTAGATAGGGTCATTCCAGGTTTCATCAGAGACCCTGAAGGAAATGTAAAGAATTTCCTTGTTTTTTGGTTTTGTTTTTGAAACTCCTTTTAATAGTGGCTTTGAGCTCATTCTCGCTGCCATGTTTATGCCAGTCTAGACACACTTGATTCCCTTACAGAGACATATCAATACATAGGTTTTAAGATTCTTACTAGTCAGATCGATTCCTCTGCGGGAAATATGGGGTTTTGAGTCCCTTTCACTGAGGAAGGTGTATGTCTTGTCTATTCCACAGTTGGTTTTAGAAATGGTACCTGTGCTTATATCAAACTCTGGTTTTATGCATCACCCCACCTCTCCTTTCCCCTTAAGCAGGCATAAGAGTTTTTTCTAAATGTGAGACTCTGTTCTCTTTCCTAACTCAGTTCATGTGTAGCCATGATTACAGGAACTTCATAAGTCATATCTTATGATAAGTTTCTTTTTCTGTGTGACTTATTCACTTAGAATCATCGTACCTGAATCCACTCACTTTGCTGCTCCTGGTCTTATGACATTGATTTCATGTCTGAGGGATATTCCATCGGACATAAATACCAAAGTTTTTTGAACCATTTTTATATTTCCTGGGATATTTAAGGTGTACCCAAGTTGAGGTTTTTGTAAGCAGTGCAGCCCTAAATTTGGGGGTGGCTCTGTCTTATTGATTTTCAGTTTTCCCAATGTATATTCCCTAGACTGGAAGTGCCCTTGGCTCTGTAGCTCTGTTGTTTACTTGTTTTAGGGAACGCAATGCACTCCTCCAGTGAGGCAGTTGGCAATTTACATCCCGCCCATCAGCATAAAAAGGCTCCCTGTTCTCCAGGGCCTGTCTTGCCTTTCTGGTTTTTACACATTTTGTGGATGTCCCTTTTGACCGGTGGGAAGTGATACTTCTTTGTAGTGCAGATTTGCATTGCCCGCTTGCTTGTTTGACCAAAAAGGGCGTATGCGTTTTCTCCTGAATATATTCAGGAGAAAACGCATACGCCCTTTTTGGCCAACTGCGTCATTGTCAAAGTTGTGCCCCTCTTCCTGTGCTTTAAAGGCGATTCCAACGTACCTCTTGAAATCTGTTTCCTGCTATTCTGCCTGGCTTTCAAGTCTGCCTCGTTGCCTTCCCTCAACAGATTTTTGGACGATAGTTGTCCTTTATTACTCTGCCAGTTTGTGAATTGCTGTGGCCCTGAGCTCCCTTTTCAACTCGTTTTTTGTGAGCTGTACGCAAGTCCAAAATTTTGGTTCAGGACCTATACTGGTTCCCGGTGGGTGGCTGAGACTCTGGTTAATTATTCTTCCTGCCGGGAAATTAGAGTGACATGTGCCCGTCCAAATGCCTAACAGTAACTCTCTCATTGGTTCTCCCTCTTCCCTTCCATCCTCTGCCAAATTGACAACCTGTGTGAACCAGGAGGTTAAAGGGGCTGTCTCTCCAAGCTGGGAGATTGATAGTAAAGCAGTTGGAAAGTCAAACCGGAGCACCAGGAGAGGGACTACTCGTTGAGTTTTAGAAACCTTTTGTATTCACAGTGTGTCCATTCTCTAGGTTTCCCGTACATGTTATAGCTGTAGTAATATTCCCTTCAACCTGGAGAGTTGGGACCCATGGAATGGGGGCCATGCATTTTTGCTTTAAGGGGTCTGCATTTGCTCACCCACTCTCACCAATCCTCTCAGTCCCAAGTGTCCAGCCTTATGCCACATCCAGCTGTCATTGTAGACAGGGTTTTTCCAGGTTTCATCAGAGACCCTGAAGGAAATGTAAAGAATTTCCCTGTTTTTTGGTTTTGTTTTTGAAATTCCTTGTTATAGTGGGTTTGAGCTGATTCTCTCTGCCATGTTTATGCCAGTCTAGACACACTTGATTCCCTTACAGAGACATATCAATACATAGGTTTTAAGATTCTTACTAGTCAGATCTATTCCTCTGCGGGAAATATGGGGTTTTGAGTCCCTTTCACTGAGGAAGGTGTAGGTCTTGTCTATTCCACAGTTGGTTTTGGAAATGGTACCTCTGCTTATATCAAACTCTGGTTTTATGCATCACCCCACCTCTCCTTTCCCCTTCAGCAGGCATAAGAGTGTTTTCTAAATGTGAGACTCTCTTCTCTTTCCTAACTCAGTTCATGTGTAGCCATGTTTACAGGATCTTCATAAGTGATATCTTATGATAAGTTTCTTTTTCTGTGTGACTTATTTCACTTAGAATCATCGTACCTGAATCCACTCACTTTGCTGCTCCTGGTCTTATGACATTGATTTCATGGCTGAGGGATATTCCATCGGACATAAATACCACAGTTTTTTGAACCATTTTTATATTTCCTGGGATATTACAGGTGTACCCAAGTTGATGTTCTTGTAAGCAGTGCAGCCCTAAATTTGGGGGTGGCTCTGTCTTATTGATTTACAGTTTTCCCAATGTATATTCCCTAGACTGGAAGTGCACTTGGCTCTGTAGCTCTGTTGTTTACTTGTTTTAGGGAACACAATGCACTCCTCCAGTGAGGCAGGTGGCAATTTACATTCAGACCATCAGCATAACAAGGCTGCCATTTCTCCAGGGCGTGTCTTGCCTTTCTGATTTTTACACATTTTGTGGATGTCCCTTTTGACCGGTGGGAAGTGATACTTCTTTGTAGTGCAGATTTGCATTGCCCGCTTGCTTGCTTGGCCAAAAAGGGCGTATGCGTTTTCTCCTGAATATATTCAGGAGAAAACGCATACGCCCTTTTTGGCATAGTTTATTATTGTCGAAGCTGTGCCCCTCTTCCTGTGCTTTAAAGGCGATTCCAACGTACCTCTTGAAATCTGTTTCCTGCTATTCTGCCTCGCTTTCAAGTCCGCCTCGTTGCCTTCCCTCAACAGATTTTTGGACGATAGTTTTCCTTTATTACTCTGCCAGTTTGTGAATTGCTGTGGCCCTGAGCTCCATTTTCCAACTCGTTTTTTGTGAGCTGTACGCAAGTCCAAAATTTTGGTTCAGGACCTATACTGGTTCCCGGTGGGTGGCTGAGACTCTGGTTAATTCTTCTTCCTGCCGGGAAATTAGAGTGACATGTGCCCGTCCAAATGCCTAACAGCTACTCTCTCATTGGTTCTCCCTCTTCCCTTCCATCCTCTGCCAAATTGGCAACCTGTGCGAACCAGGAGGTTAAAGGGGCTGTCTCTCCAAGTTGGGAGATTGATAGTAAAGCAGTTGGAAAGTCAAACCGGAGCACCAGGAGAGGGACTACTCGTTGAGTTTTAGAAACCATTTGTATTCACAGTGTGTCCATTCTCTAGGTTTCCCGTACATGTTATAGCTGTAGTAATATTCCCTTCAACCTGGAGAGTTGGGACCCATGGAATGGGGGCCATGCATTTTTGCTTTAAAGGGTCTGCATTTGCTCACCCAATCTCACCAATCCTCTCAGTCCCAAGTGCCCAGCCTTATGCCACATCCAGCTGTCATTGTAGACAGGGTTTTTCCAGGTTTCATCAGAGACCCTGAAGGAAATGGAAAGAATTTCCCTGTTTTTTGGTTTTGTTTTTGAAATTCCTTTTTAGAGTGGGTTTGAGCTGATTCTCTCTGCCATGTTTATGCCAGTCTAGACACAGTTGATTCCCTTGCAGAGACATATCAATACATAGGTTTTAAGATTCTTACTAGTCAGATATATTCCTCTGCGCGAAATATGGGGTTTTGAGTCCCTTTCACTGAGGAAGGTGTAGGTCTTGTCTATTCCACAGTTGGTTTTGGAAATGGTACCTGTGCTTATATCAAACTCTGGTTTTATGCATCACCCCACCTCTCCTTTCCCCTTAAGCAGGCATAAGAGTGTTTTCTAAATGTGAGACTCTGGTCTCTTTCCTAACTCAGTTCATGTGTAGCCATGTTTACAGGATCTTCATAAGTGATATCTTATGATAAGTTTCTTTTTCTGTGTGACTTATTTCACTTAGAATCATCGTACCTGAATCCACTCACTTTGCTGCTCCTGGTCTTATGACATTGATTTCATGGCTGAGGGATATTCCATCGGACATAAATACCACAGTTTTTTGAACCATTTTTATATTTCCTGGGATATTTAAGGTGTACCCAAGTTGAGGTTCTTGTTAGCAGTGCAGCCCTAAATTTGGGGGTGGCTCTGTCTTATTGATTTTCAGTTTTCCCAAGGTATATTCTCTAGACTGGGAGTGCCCTTGGCTCTGTAGCTCTGTTGTTTACTTGTTTTAGGGAACACAATGCACTCCTCCAGTGAGGCAGTTGGCAATTTACATCCAGCCCATCAGCATAACAAGGCTGCCTTTTCTCCAGGGCGTGTCTTGCCTTTCTGATTTTTACACATTTTGTGGATGTCCCTTTTGACCTGTGGGAAGTGATACTTCTTTGTAGTGCAGATTTGCATTGCCCGCTTGCTTGCTTGGCCAAAAAGGGCGTATGCGTTTTCTCCTGAATATATTCAGGAGAAAACGCATTCGCCCCTTTGGGCCAAGTTCGTCATTGTCGAAGTTGTGCCCCTCTTCCTGTGCTTTAAAGGTGATTCCAACGTACCTCTTGAAATCTGTTTCCTGCTATTTTGCCTCGCTTTCAAGTCCGCCTCGTTGCCTTCCCTCAACAGATTTTTGGACGATAGTTGTCCTTTATTACTCTGCCAGTTTGTGAATTGCTGTGGCCCTGAGCTCCATTTTCCAACTCGTTTTTTGTGAGCTGTACGCAAGTCCAAAATTTTGGTTCAAGACCTACACTGGTTCCCGGTGGGTGGCTGAGACTCTGGTTAATTCTTCTTCCTGCCGGGAAATTAGAGTGACATGTGCCCGTCCAAATGCCTAACAGCTACTCTCTCATTGGTTCTCCCTCTTCCCTTCCATCCTCTGCCAAATTGGCAACCTGTGCGAACCAGCAGGTTAAAGGGGCTGTCTCTCCAAGTTGGGAGATTGATAGTAAAGCAGTTGGAAAGTCAAACCGGACCACCAGGAGAGGGACTACTCGTTGAGTTTTAGAAACCTTTTGTATTCACTGTGTGTCCATTCTCTAGGTTTCCCGTACATGTTATAGCCGTAGTAATATTCCCTTCCACATGGAGAGTTGGGACCCATGGAATGGGGGCCATGCATTTTTGCTATAAGGGTCTGCATTTGCTCACCCAATCTCACCAATCCTCTCAGTCCCAAGTGTCCAGCCTTATGCCACATCCAGCTGTCATTGTAGATAGGGTCATTCCAGGTTTCATCAGAGACCCTGAAGGAAATGTAAAGAATTTCCCTGTTTTTTGGTTTTGTTTTTGAAATTCCTTTTTATAGTGGCTTTGAGCTCATTCTCGCTGCCATGTTTATGCCAGTCTAGACACACTTGATTCCGTTACAGAGACATATCAATACATAGGTTTTAAGATTTTTACTAGTCAGATCTATTCTTCTGCGGGAAATATGGGGTTTTGAGTCCCTTTCACTGAGGAAGGTGTAGGTCTTGTCTATTCCACAGTTGGTTTTAGAAATGGTACCTGTGCTTATATCAAACTCTGGTTTTATGCATCACCCCACCTCTCCTTTCCCCTTAAGCAGGCATAAGAGTGTTTTCTAAATGTGAGACTCTGTTCTCTTTCCTAACTCAGTTCATGTGTAGCCATGTTTACACGATCTTCATAAGTCATATCTTATGATAAGTTTCTTTTTCTGTGTGACTTATTTCACTTAGAATCATCGTACCTGAATCCACTCACTTTGCTGCTCCTGGTCTTATGACATTGATTTCATGGCTGAGGGATATTCCATCGGACATAAATACCACAGTTTTTTGAACCATTTTTATATTTCCTGGGATATTTAAGGTGTACCCAAGTTGAGGTTCTTGTAAGCAGTGCAGCCCTAAATTTGGGGGTGGCCCTGTCTTATTGATTTTCAGTTTTCCCAATGTATATTCCCTAGACTGGAAGTGCCCTTGGCTCTGTAGCTCTGTTGTTTACTTGTTTTAGGGAACGCAATGCACTCCTCCAGTGAGGCAGTTGGAAATTTACATCCCGCCCATCAGCATAACAAGGCTCCCTGTTCTCCAGGGCCTGTCTTGCCTTTCTGGTTTTTACACATTTTGTGGATGTCCCTTTTGACCGGTGGGAAGTGATACTTCTTTGTAGTGCAGATTTGCATTGCCCGCTTGCTTGTTTGGCCAAAAAGGGCGTATGCGTTTTCTCCTAAATATATTCAGGAGAAAACGCATACGCCCTTTTTGGCCAACTGCGTCATTGTCGAAGTTGTGCACCTCTTCCTGTGCTTTAAAGGTGATTCCAACGTACCTCTTGTAATCTGTTTCCTGCTATTCTGCCGGGCTTTCAAGTCTGCCTCGATGCCTTCCCTCAACAGATTTTTGGACGATAGTTGTCCTTTATTACTCTGCCAGTTTGTGAATTGCTGTGGCCCTGAGCTCCATTTTCCAACTCGTTTTTTGTGAGCTCTACGCAAGTCCAAAATTTTGGTTCAGGACCTATACTGGTTCCCGGTGGGTGGCTGAGACTCTGGTTAATTCTTCTTCCTGCCGGGAAATTAGAGTGACATATGCCTGTCCAAATGCCTAACAGTAACTCTCTCATTGGTTCTCCCTCTTCCCTTCCATCCTCTGCCAAATTGGCAACCTGTGCGAACCAGGAGGTTAAAGGGGCTGTCTCTCCAAGTTGGGAGATTGATAGTAAAGCAGTTGGAAAGTCAAACCGGAGCACCAGGAGAGGGACTACTCGTTGAGTTTTAGAAACCTTTTGTATTCACAGTGTGTCCATTCTCTAGGTTTCCCGTACATGTTATAGCTGTAGTAATATTCCCTTCAACCTGGAGAGTTGGGACCCATTGAATGGGGGCCATGCATTTTTGCTTTAAAGGGTCTGCATTTGCTCACCCAATCTCACCAATCCTCTCAGTCCCAAGTGTCCAGCCTTATGCCACAACCAGCTGTCATTGTAGACAGGGTTTTTCCAAGTTTCATCAGAGACCCTGAAGGAAATGTAAAGAATTTCCCTGTTTTTTTGGTTTTGTTTTTGAAATTCCTTCTTATAGTGGGTTTGAGCTGATTCTCTCTGCCATGTTTATACCAGTCTAGACACACTTGATTCCCTTACAGAGACATATCAATACATAGGTTTTAAGATTCTTACTAGTCAGATCTATTCCTCTGCGGGAAATATGGGGTTTTGAGTCCCTTTCACTGAGGAAGGTGTAGGTCTTGTCTATTCCACAGTTGGTTTTGGAAATGGTACCTGTGCTTATATCAAACTCTGGTTTTATGCATCACCCCACCTCTCCTTTTCCCTTAAGCAGGCATAAGAATGTTTTCTAAATGTGAGACTCTGTTCTCTTTCCTAACTCAGTTCATGTGTAGCCATGTTTACAGGATCTTCATAAGTGATATCTTATGATAAGTTTCTTTTTCTGTGTGACTTATTTCACTTAGAATCATCGTACCTGAATCCACTCACTTTGCTGCTCCTGGTCTTATGACATTGATTTCATGGCTGAGGGATATTCCATCGTACATAAGTACCACAGATTTTGAACCATTTTTATATTTCCTGGGATATTGAAGGTGTACCCAAGTTGAGGATCTTGTAAGCAGTGCAGCCCTAAATTTGGGGGTGGCTCTGTCTTATTGATTTTCAGTTTTCCCAAGGTATATTCTCTAGACTGGGCGTGCCCTTGGCTCTGTAGCTCTGTTGTTTACTTGTTTTAGGGAACGCAATGCACTCCTCCAGTGAGGCAGATGGCAATTTACATCCCGCCCATCAGCATAACAAGGCTCCCTGTTCTCCAGGGCCTGTCTTGCCTTTCTGGTTTTTACACATTTTGTGGATGTCCCTTTTGACCGGTGGGAAGTGATACTTCTTTGTAGTGCAGATTTGCATTGCCCGCTTGCTTGTTTGGCCAAAAAGGGCGTATGCGTTTTCTCCTGAATATATTCAGGAGAAAACGCATACGCCCTTTTTGGCCAACTGCGTCATTGTCGAAGTTGTGCCCCTCTTCCTGTGCTTTAAAGGCGATTCCAACGTACCTCTTGAAATCTGTTTCCTGCTATTCTGCCTGGCTTTCAAGTCTGCCTCGTTGCCTTCCCTCAACAGATTTTTGGACGATAGTTGTCCTTTATTACTCTGCCAGTTTGTGAATTGCTGTGGCCCTGAGCTCCCTTTTCAACTCGTTTTTTGTGAGCTGTACGCAAGTCCAAAATTTTGGTTCAGGACCTATACTGGTTCCCGGTGGGTGGCTGAGACTCTGGTTAATTCTTCTTCCTGCCGGGAAATTAGAGTGAAATATGCCCGTCTAAATGCCTAACAGTAACTCTCTCATTGGTTCTCCCTCTTCCCTTCCATCCTCTGCCAAATTGGCAACCTGTGCGAACCAGGAGGTTAAAGGGGCTGTCTCTCCAAGTTGGGAGATTGATAGTAAAGCAGTTGGAAAGTCAAACCGGAGCACAAGGAGAGGGACTACTCGTTGAGTTTTAGAAACCTTTTGTATTCACAGTGTGTCCATTCTCTAGGTTTCCCGTACATGTTATAGCTGTAGTAATATTCCCTTCAACCTGGAGAGTTGGGACCCATGGAATGGGCGCCATGCATATTTGCTTTAAAGGGTCTGCATTTGCTCACCCAATCTCACCAATCCTCTCAGTCCCAAGTGTCCAGCCTTATGCCACAAGCAGCTGTCATTGTAGACAGGGTTTTTCCAAGTTTCATCAGAGACCCTGAAGGAAATGTAAAGAATTTCCCTGTTTTTTTGGTTTTGTTTTTGAATTTCCTTTTTATAGTGGGTTTGAGCTGATTCTCTCTGCCATGTTTATGCCAGTCTAGACACACTTGATTCCCTTACAGAGACATATCAATACATAGGTTTTAAGATTCTTACTAGTCAGATCTATTCCTCTGCGGGAAATATGGGGTTTTGAGTCCCTTTCACTGAGGAAGGTGTAGGTCTTGTCTATGCCACAGTTGGTTTTGGAAATGGTACCTGTGCTTATATCAAACTCTGGTTTTATGCATCACCCCACCTCTCCTTTCCCCTTAAGCAGGCATAAGAGTGTTTTCTAAATGTGAGACTCTGGTCTCTTTCCTAACTCAGTTCATGTGTAGCCATGTTTACAGGATCTTCATAAGTGATATCTTATGATAAGTTTCTTTTTCTGTGTGACTTATTTCACTTAGAATCATCGTACCTGAATCCACTCACTTTGCTGCTCCTGGTCTTATGACATTGATTTCATGGCTGAGGGATATTCCATCGGACATATGTACCACAGTTTTTTGAACCATTTTTATATTTCCTGGGATATTTAAGGTGTACCCAAGTTGAGGTTCTTGTTAGCAGTGCAGCCCTAAATTTGGGGGTGGCTCTGTCTTATTGATTTTCAGTTTTCCCAAGGTATATTTTCTAGACTGGGTGTGCCCTTGGCTCTGTAGCTCTGTTGTTTACTTGTTTTAGGGAACACAATGCACTCCTCCAGTGAGGCAGTTGGCAATTTACATCCCGCCCATCAGCATAACAAGGCTGCCTTTTCTCCAGGGCGTGTCTTGCCTTTCTGATTTTTACACATTTTGTGGATGTCCCTTTTGACCGGTGGGAAGTGATACTTCTTTGTAGTGCAGATTTGCATTGCCCGCTTGCTTGCTTGGCCAAAAAGGGCGTATGCGTTTTCTCCTGAATATATTCAGGAGAAAACGCATTCGCCCCTTTGGGCCAAGTTCGTCATTGTCGAAGTTGTGCACCTCTTCCTGTGCTTTAAAGGTGATTCCTACGTACCTCTTGAAATCTGTTTCCTGCTATTTTGCCTCGCTTTCAAGTCCGCCTCGTTGCCTTCCCTCAACAGATTTTTGGACGATAGTTGTCCTTTATTACTCTGCCAGTTTGTGAATTGCTGTGGCCCTGAGCTCCATTTTCCAACTCGTTTTTTGTGAGCTGTACGCAAGTCCAAAATTTTGGTTCAAGACCTACACTGGTTCCCGGTGGGTGGCTGAGACTCTGGTTAATTCTTCTTCCTGCCGGGAAATTAGAGTGACATGTGCCCGTCCAAATGCCTAACAGCTACTCTCTCATTGGTTCTCCCTCTTCCCTTCCATCCTCTGCCAAATTGGCAACCTGTGCGAACCAGCAGGTTAAAGGGGCTGTCTCTCCAAGTTGGGAGATTGATAGTAAAGCAGTTGGAAAGTCAAACCGGACCACCAGGAGAGGGACTACTCGTTGAGTTTTAGAAACCTTTTGTATTCACTGTGTGTCCATTCTCTAGGTTTCCCGTACATGTTATAGCCGTAGTAATATTCCCTTCCACATGGAGAGTTGGGACCCATGGAATGGGGGCCATGCATTTTTGCTTTAAAGGGTCTGCGTTTGCTCACCCAATCTCACCAATCCTCTCAGTCCCAAGTGTCCAGCCTTATGCCACATCCAGCTGTCATTGTAGATAGGGTCATTCCAGGTTTCATCAGAGACCCTGAAGGAAATGTAAAGAATTTCCCTGTTTTTTGGTTTTGTTTTTGAAATTCCTTTTTATAGTGGCTTTGAGCTCATTCTCGTTGCCATGTTTATGCCAGTCTAGACACACTTGATTCCGTTACAGAGACATATCAATACATAGGTTTTAAGATTCTTACTAGTCAGATCTATTCCTCTGCGGGAAATATGGGGTTTTGAGTCCCTTTCACTGAGGAAGGTGTAGGTCTTGTCTATTCCACAGTTGGTTTTAGAAATGGTACCTGTGCTTATATCAAACTCTGGTTTTATGCATCACCCCACCTCCCCTTTCCCCTTAAGCAGGCATAAGAGTGTTTTCTAAATGTGAGTCTCTGTTCTCTTTCCTAACTCAGTTCATGTGTAGCCATGTTTACACGATCTTCATAAGTCATATCTTATGATAAGTTTCTTTTTCTGTGTGACTTATTTCACTTAGAATCATCGTACCTGAATCCACTCACTTTGCTGCTCCTGGTCTTATGACATTGATTTCATGGCTGAGGGATATTCCATCGGACATAAATACCACAGTTTTTTGAACCATTTTCATACTTCCTGGGATATTTAAGGTGTACCCAAGTTGAGGTTCTTGTCAGCAGTGCAGCCGGAAATTTGGGGGTGGCCCTGTCTTATTGATTTTCAGTTTTCCCAATGTATATTCCCTAGACTGGAAGTGCCCTTGGCTCTGTAGCTCTGTTGTTTACTTGTTTTAGGGAACGCAATGCACTCCTCCAGTGAGGCAGTTGGCAATTTACATCCCGCCCATCAGCATAACAAGGCTCCCTGTTCTCCAGGGCCTGTCTTGCCTTTCTGGTTTTTACACATTTTGTGGATGTCCCTTTTGACCGGTGGGATGTGATACTTCTTTGTAGTGCAGATTTGCATTGCCCGCTTGCTTGTTTGGCCAAAAAGGGCGTATGCGTTTTCTCCTGAATATATTCAGGAGAAAACGCATACGCCCTTTTTGGCCAACTGCATCATTGTCGAAGTTGTGCCCCTCTTCCTGTGCTTTAAAGGCGATTCCAACGTACCTCTTGTAATCTGTTTCCTGCTATTCTGCCGGGCTTTCAAGTCTGCCTCGTTGCCTTCCCTCAACAGATTTTTGGACGATAGTTGTCCTTTATTACTCTGCCAGTTTATGAATTGCTGTGGCCCTGAGCTCCATTTTCCAACTCGTTTTTTGTGAGCTGTACGCAAGTCCAAAATTTTGGTTCAGGACCTATACTGGTTCCCGGTGGGTGGCTGAGACTCTGGTTAATTCTTCTTCCTGCCGGGAAATTAGAGTGACATGTGCCCGTCCAAATGCCTAACAGTAACTCTCTCATTGGTTCTCCCTCTTCCCTTCCATCCTCTGCCAAATTGGCAACCTGTGCGAACCAGGAGGTTAAAGGGGCTGTCTCTCCAAGTTGGGAGATTGATAGTAAAGCAGTTGGAAAGTCAAACCGGAGCACCAGGAGAGGGACTACTCTTTGAGTTTTAGAAACCTTTTGTATTCACAGTGTGTCCATTCTCTAGGTTTCCCGTACATGTTATAGCTGTAGTAATATTCCCTTCAACATGGAGAGTTGGGACCCATGGAATGGGGGCCATGCATTTTTGCTTTAAAGGGTCTGCATGTGCTCACCCAATCTCACCAATCCTCTCAGTCCCAACTGTCCAGCCTTATGCCACATCCAGCTGTCATTGTAGACAGGGTTTTTCCAGGTTTCATCAGAGACCCTGAAGGAAATGTAAAGAATTTCCCTGTTTTTTGGTTTTCTTTTTGAAATTCCTTTTTATAGTGGGTTTGAGCTGATTCTCTCTGCCTTGTTTATGCCAGTCTAGACACACTTGATTCCCTTACAGAGACATATCAATACATAGGTTTTAAGATTCTTACTAGTCAGATCTATTCCTCTGCCGGAAATATGGGATTTTGAGTCCCTTTCACTGAGGAAGGTGTAGGTCTTGTCTATTCCACAGTTGATTTTGGAAATGGTACCTGTGCTTATATCAAACTCTGGTTTTATGCATCACCCACCTCTCCTTTCCCCTTAAGCAGGCATAAGAGTGTTTTCTCAATGTGAGACTCTGTTCTCTTTCCTAACTCAGTTCATGTGTAGCCATGTTTACAGGATCTTCATAAGTGATATCTTATGATAAGTTTCTTTTTCTGTGTGACTTATTTCACTTAGAATCATCGTACCTGAATCCACTCACTTTGCTGCTCCTGGTCTTATGACATTGATTTCATGGCTGAGGGATATTCCATCGGACATAAATACCACAGTTTTTTGAACCATTTTTATATTTCCTGGGATATTTAAGGTGTACCCAAGTTGAGGTTCTTGTAAGCAGTGCAGCCCTAAATTTGGGGGTGGCTCTGTCTTATTGATTTTCAGTTTTCCCAATGTATATTCCCTAGACTGGAAGTGCACTTGGCTCTGTAGCTCTGTTGTTTACTTGTTTTAGGGAACGCAATGCACTCCTCCAGTGAGGCAGTTGGCAATTTACATCCCGCCCATCAGCATAACAAGGCTCCCTGTTCTCCAGGGCCTGTCTTGCCTTTCTGGTTTTTACACATTTTGTGGATGTCCCTTTTGACCGGTGGGAAGTGATACTTCTTTGTAGTGCAGATTTGCATTGCCCGCTTGCTTGTTTGGCCAAAAAGGGCGTATGCGTTTTCTCCTGAATATATTCAGGAGAAAACGCATACGCCCTTTTTGGCCAACTGCGTCATTGTCAAAGTTGTGCCCCTCTTCCTGTGCTTTAAAGGCGATTCCAACGTACCCCTTGAAATCTGTTTCCTGCTATTCTGCCTGGCTTTCAAGTCTGCCTCGTTGCCTTCCCTCAACAGATTTTTGGACGATAGTTGTCCTTTATTACTCTGCCAGTTTGTGAATTGCTGTGGCCCTGAGCTCCATTTTCCAACTCGTTTTTTGTGAGCTGTACGCAAGTCCAAAATTTTGGTTCAGAACCTATACTGGTTCCCGGTGGGTGGCTGAGACTCTGGTTAATTCTTCTTCCTGCCGGGAAATTAGAGTGACATGTGCCCGTCCAAATGCCTAACAGTAACTCTCTCATTGGTTCTCCCTCTTCCCTTCCATCCTCTGCCAAATTGACAACCTGTGCGAACCAGGATGTTAAAGGGGCTGTCTCTCCAAGTTGGGAGATTGATAGTAAAGCAGTTGGAAAGTCAAACCGGAGCACCAGGAGAGGGACTACTCGTTGAGTTTTAGAAACCTTTTTTATTCACAGTGTGTCCATTCTCTAGGTTTCCCGTACATGTTATAGCTGTAGTAATATTCCCTTCAACATGGAGAGTTGGGACCCATGGAATGGGGGCCATGCATTTTTGCTTTAAAGGGTCTGCATGTGCTCACCCAATATCACCAATCCTCTCAGTCCCAACTGTCCAGCCTTATGCCACATCCAGCTGTCATTGTAGACAGGGTTTTTCCAGGTTTCATCAGAGACCCTGAAGGAAATGGAAAGAATTTCCCTGTTTTTTGGTTTTCTTTTTGAAATTCCTTTTTATAGTGGGTTTGAGCTGATTCTCTCTGCCATGTTTATGCCAGTCTAGACACACTTGATTCCCTTACAGAGACATATCAATACATAGGTTTTAAGATTCTTACTAGTCAGATCTATTCCTCTGCGGGAAATATGGGGTTTTGAGTCCCTTTCACTGAGGAAGTTGTAGGTCTTGTCTATTCCACAGTTGGTTTTGGAAATGGTACCTGTGCTTATATCAAACTCTGGTTTTATGCATCACCCCACCTCTCCTTTCCCCTTAAGCAGGCATAAGAATGTTTTCTCAATGTGAGACTCGGTTCTCTTTCCTAACTCAGTTCATGTGTAGCCATGTTTACAGGATCTTCATAAGTCATATCTTATGATAAGTTTCTTTTTCTATGTGACTTATTTCACTTAGAATCATCGTACCTGAATCCACTCACTTTGCTGCTCCTGGTCTTATGACATTGATTTCATGGCTGAGGGATATTCCATCGGACATAAATACCACAGTTTTTTGAACCATTTTTATATTTCCTGGGATATTTAAGGTGTACCCAAGTTGAGGTTCTTGTAAGCAGTGCAGCCCTAAATTTGGGGGTGGCTCTGTCTTATTGATTATCAGTTTTCCCAATGTATATTCCCTAGACTGGAAGTGCCCTTGGCTCTGTAGCTCTGTTGTTTACTTGTTTTAGGGAATGCAATGCACTCCTCCAGTGAGGCAGTTGGCAATTTACATCCCGCCCATCAGCATAACAAGGCTCCCTGTTCTCCAGGGCCTGTCTTGCCTTTCTGGTTTTTACACATTTTGTGGATGTCCCTTTTGACCGGTGGGAAGTGATACTTCTTTGCAGTGCAGATTTGCATTGCCCGCTTGCTTGTTTGGCCAAAAAGGGCGTATGCATTTTCTCCTGAATATATTCAGGAGAAAACGCATACGCCCTTTTTGGCCAAGTTTGTTATTGTCGAAGTTGTGCCCCTCTTCCTGTGCTTTAAAGGCGATTCCTACGTACCTTTTGAAATCTGTTTCCTGCTATTCTGCCTGGCTTTCACGTCCGCCTCATTGCCTTCCCTCAACAGATTTTTGGACGATAGTTTTCCTTTATTACTCTGCCCGTTTGTGAATTGCTGTGGCCCTGAGCTCCATTTTCCAACTCGTTTTTTGTGTGCTGTACGCAAGTCCAAAATTTTGGTTCAGGACCTATACTGGTTCCCGGTGGGTGGCTGAGACTCTGGTTAATTCTTCTTCCTGCCGGGAAATTAGAGTGACATGTGCCCGTCCAAATGCCTAACAGCTACTCTCTCATTGGTTCTCCCTCTTCCCTTCCATCCTCTGCCAAATTGGCAACCTGTGCGAACCAGGAGGTTAAAGGGGCTGTCTCTCCAAGTTGGGAGATTGATAGTAAAGCAGTTGGAAAGTCAAACCGGAGCACCAGGAGAGGGACTACTCGTTGAGTTTTAGAAACCTTTTGTATTCACAGTGTGTCCATTCTCTAGGTTTCCCGTACATGTTATAGCCGTAGTAATATTCCCTTCCACATGGAGAATTGGGACCCATGGAATGGGGGCCATGCATTTTTGCTTTAAATGGTCTGCATTTGCTCACCCAATAACACCAATCCTCTCAGTCCCAAGTGTCCAGCTTTATGCCACATCCAGCTGTCACTGTAGATAGGGTCATTCCAGGTTTCATCAGAGACCCTGAAGGAAATGTAAAGAATTTCCCTGTTTTTTGGTTTTGTTTTTGAAATTCCTTTTATAGTAGCTTTGAGCTCATTCTCGCTGCCTTGTTTATGCCAGTCTAGACACACTTGATTCCCTTACAGAGACATATCAATACATAGGTTTTAAGATTCTTACTAGTCAGATCTATTCCTCTGCGGGAAATATGGGGTTTTGAATCCCTTTCACTGAGGAAGGTGTAGGTCTTGTCTATTCCACAGTTAGTTTTAGAAATGGTACCTGTGCTTATATCAAACTCTGGTTTTATGCATCACCCCACCTCTCCTTTCCCCTTAAGCAGGCATAAGAGTGTTTTCTAAATGTGAGACTCTGTTCTCTTTCCTAACTCAGTTCATGTGTAGCCATGTTTACAGGAACTTCATAAGTCATATCTTATGATAAGTTTCTTTTTCTGTGTGACTTATTTCACTTAGAATCATCGTACCTGAATCCACTCACTTTGCTGCTCCTGGTCTTATGACATTGATTTCATGGCTGAGGGATATTCCATCGGACATAAATACCAAAGTTTTTTGAACCATTTTTATATTTCCTGGGATATTTAAGGTGTACCCAAGTTGAGGTTCTTGTAAGCAGTGCAGCCCTAAATTTGGGGGTGGCTCTGTCTTATTGATTTTCAGTTTTCCCAATGTATATTCCCTAGACTGGAAGTGCCCTTGGCTCTGTAGCTCTGTTGTTTACTTGTTTTAGGGAACGCAATGCACTCCTCCAGTGAGGCAGTTGGCAATTTACATCCCGCCCATCAGCATAACAAAGCTCCCTGTTCTCCAGGGCCTGTCTTGCCTTTCTGGTTTTTACACATTTTGTGGATGTCCCTTTTGACCGGTGGGAAGTGATACTTCTTTGTAGTGCAGATTTGCATTGCCCGCTTGCTTGTTTGGCCAAAAAGGGCGTATGCGTTTTCTCCTGAATATATTCAGGAGAAAACGCATACGCCCTTTTTGGCCAACTGCATCATTGTCGAAGTTGTGCCCCTCTTCCTGTGCTTTAAAGGCGATTCCAACGTACCTCTTGTAATCTGTTTCCTGCTATTCTGCCTGGCTTTCAAGTCTGCCTCGTTGCCTTCCCTCAACAGATTTTTGGACGATAGTTGTCCTTTATTACTCTGCCAGTTTGTGAATTGCTGTGGCCCTGAGCTCCATTTTCGAACTCGTTTTTTGTGAGCTGTACGCAAGTCCAAAATTTTGGTTCAGGACCTATACTGATTCCCAGTGGGTGGCTGAGACTCTGGTAAATTCTTTTTCCTGCCAGGAAATTAGAGTGACATATGCCCGTCCAAATGCCTAACAGTAACTCTCTCATTGGTTCTCCCTCTTCCCTTCCATCCTCTGCCAAATTGGCAACCTGTGCGAATCAGGAGGTTAAAGGGGCTGTCTCTCCAAGTTGGGAGATTGATAGTAAAGCAGTTGGAAAGTCAAACCGGAGCACCAGGAGAGGGACTACTCGTTGAGTTTTAGAAACCTTTTGTATTCACAGTGTGTCCATTCTCTAGGTTTCCCGTTCATGTTATAGCTGTAGTAATATTCCCTTCAACCTGGAGAGTTGGGACCCATGGAATGGGGGCCATGCATTTTTGCTTTAAAGGGTCTGCATTTGCTCACCCAATCTCACCAATCCTCTCAGTCCCAAGTGTCCAGCCTTATGCCACATCCAGCTGTCATTGTAGACAGGGTTTTTCCAGGTTTCATCAGAGACCCTGAAGGAAATGTAAAGAATTTCCCTGTTTTTTTGGTTTTGTTTTTGAAATTCCTTTTTATAGTGGGTTTGAGCTGATTCTCTCTGCCATGTTTATGCCAGTCTAGACACACTTGATTCCCTTACAGAGACATATCAATACATAGGTTTTAAGATTCTTACTAGTCAGATCTATTCCTCTGCGGGAAATATGGGGTTTTGAGTCCCTTTCACTGAGGAAGGTGTAGGTCCTGTCTATTCCACTGTTGGTTTTGGAAATGGTACCTGTGCTTATATCAAACTCTGGTTTTATGCATCACCCAACCTCTCCTTTCCCCTTAAGCAGGCATAAGAGTGTTTTCTAAATGTGAGACTCTGTTCTCTTTCCTAACTCAGTTCATGTGTAGCCATGTTTACAGGATCTTCATAAGTGATATCTTATGATAAGTTTCTTTTTCTGTGTGACTTATTTCACTTAGAATCATCGTACCTGAATCCACTCACTTTGCTGCTCCTGGTCTTATGACATTGATTTCATGGCTGAGGGATATTCCATCGTACATAAGTACCACAGTTTTTTGAACCATTTTTATATTTCCTGGGATATTTAAGGTGTACCCAAGTTGAGGTTCTTGTTAGCAGTGCAGCCCTAAATTTGGGGGTGGCTCTGTCTTATTGATTTTCAGTTTTCCCAAGGTATATTCTCTAGACTGGGAGTGCCCTTGGCTCTGTAGCTCTGTTGTTTACTTGTTTTAGGGAACACAATGCACTCCTCCAGTGAGGCAGTTGGCAATTTACATCCAGCCCATCAGCATAAGAAGGCTGCCTTTTCTCCAGGGCATGTCTTGCCTTTCTGATTTTTACACATTTTGTGGATGTCCCTTTTGACCGGTGGGAAGTGATACTTCTTTGTAGTGCAGATTTGCATTGCCCGCTTGCTTGCTTGGCCAAAAAGGGCGTATGCGTTTTCTCCTGAATATATTCAGGAGAAAACGCATACGCCCTTTTTGGCCAACTGCGTCACTGTCGAAGTTGTGCCCCTCTTCCTGTGCTTTAAAGGCGATTCCAACGTACCTCTTGAAATCTGTTTCCTGCTATTCTGCCTCGCTTTCAAGTCCGCCTCGTTGCCTTCCCTCAACAGATTTTTGGACGATAGTTTTCCTTTATTACTCTGCCAGTTTGTGAATTGCTGTGGCCCTGAGCTCCATTTTCCAACTCGTTTTTTGTGTGCTGTACGCAAGTCCAAAATTTTGGTTCAGGACCTATACTGGTTCCCAGTGGGTGGCTGAGACTCTGGTAAATTCTTCTTCCTGCCAGGAAATTAGAGTGACATATGCCCGTCCAAATGCCTAACAGTAACGCTCTCATTGGTTCTCCCTCTTCCCTTCCATCCTCTGCCAAATTGGCAACCTGTGCGAACCAGGAGGTTAAAGGGGCTGTCTCTCCAAGTTGGGAGATTGATAGTAAAGCAGTTGGAAAGTCAAACCGGAGCACCAGGAGAGGGACTACTCGTTGAGTTTTAGAAACCTTTTGTATTCACAGTGTGTCCATTCTCTAGGTTTCCCGTACATGTTATAGCTGTAGTAATATTCCCTTCAACCTGGAGAGTTGGGACCCATGGAATGGGGGCCATGCATTTTTGCTTTAAAGGGTCTGCATTTGCTCACCCAATCTCACCAATCCTCTCAGTCCCAAGTGTCCAGCCTTATGCCACATCCAGCTGTCATTGTAGATAGGGTCATTCCAGGTTTCATCAGAGACCCTGAAGGAAATGTAAAGAATTTCCCTGTTTTTTGGTTTTGTTTTTGAAATTCCTTTTTATAGTGGCTTTGAGCTCATTCTCGCTTCCATGTTTATGCCAGTGTAGACACACTTGATTCCCTTACAGAGACATATCAATACATAGGTTTTAAGATTCTTACTAGTCAGATCTATTCCTCTGCGGGAAATATGGGGTTTTGAGTCCCTTTCACTGAGGAAGGTGTAGGTCTTGTCTATTCCACAGTTGGTTTTGGAAATGGTACCTGTGCTTATATCAAACTCTGGTTTTATGCATCACCCCACCTCTCCTTACCCCTTCAGCAGGCATAAGAGTGTTTTCTAAATGTGAGACTCTGTTCTCTTTCCTAACTCAGTTCATGTGTAGCCATGTTTACAGGATCTTCATAAGTGATATCTTATGATAAGTTTCTTTTTCTGTGTGACTTATTTCACTTAGAATCATCGTACCTGAATCCACTCACTTTGCTGCTCCTGGTCTTATGACATTGATTTCATGGCTGAGGGATATTCCAACGGACATAAATACCACAGTTTTCTGAATCATTTTTATATTTCCTGGGATATTAAAGGTGTACCCAAGTTGAGGTTCTTGTAAGCAGTGCAGCCCTAAATTTGGGGGTGGCTCTGTCTTATTGATTTTCAGTTTTCCCAAGGTATATTCCCTAGACGGGATGTGCCCTTGGCTCTGTAGGTCTGTTGATTACTTCTTTTTTGGGAACGCAATGCACTCCTCCAGTGAGGCAGTTGGCAATTTACAACCCGCCCATCAGCATAACAAGGCTCCCTGTTCTCCAGGGCCTGTCTTGCCTTTCTGGTTTTTACACATTTTGTGGATGTCCCTTTTGAACTTTGGGAAGTGATACTTCTTTGTAGTGCAGATTTGCATTGCCCGCTTGCTTGCTTGGCCAAAAAGGGCGTATGCGTTTTCTCCTGAATATATTCACGAGAAAACGCATACGCCCTTTTTGGCCAACTGCGTCACTGTCGAAGTTGTGCCCCTCTTCCTGTGCTTTAAAGGCGATTCCAACGTACCTCTTGAAATCTGTTTCCTGCTATTCTGCCTCGCTTTCAAGTCCGCCTCGTTGCCTTCCCTCAACAGATTTTTGGACGATAGTTTTCCTTTATTACTCTGCCAGTTTGTGAATTGCTCTGGCCCTGAGCTCCATTTTCCAACTCGTTTTTTGTGTGCTGTACGCAAGTCCAAAATTTTGGTTCAGGACCTATACTGGTTCCCGGTGGGTGGCTGAGACTCTGGTTAATTCTTCTTCCTGCCGGGAAATTAGAGTGACATGTGCCCGTCCAAATGCTTAATAGCTACTCTCTCATTGGTTCTCCCTCTTCCCTTCCATCCTCTGCCAATTTGGCAACCTGTGCGAACCAGGAGGTTAAAGGGGCTGTCTCTCCACGTTGGGAGATTGATAGTAAAGCAGTTGGAAAGTCAAACCGGAGCACCAGGAGAGGGACTACTCGTTGAGTTTTAGAAACCTTTTGTATTCACAGTGTGTCCATTCTCTAGGTTTCCGGTACATGTTATAGCCGTAGTAATATTCCCTTCCACATGGAGAGTTGGGACCCAAGGAATGGGGGCCATGCATTTTTGCTTTAAAGGGTCTGCATTTGCTCACCCAATCTCACCAATCCTCTCAGTCCCAAGTGTCCAGCTTTATGCCACATCCAGCTGTCATTGTAGATAGGGTCATTCCAGGTTTCATCAGAGACCCTGAAGGAAATGTAAAGAATTTCCCTGTATTTTGGTTTTGTTTTCGAAATTCCTTTTTATAGTGGCTTTGAGCTCATTCTCGCTGCCATGTTTATGCCAGTCTAGACACACTTGATTCCCTTACAGAGACATATCAATACATAGGTTTTAAGATTTTTACTAGTCAGATCTATTCCTCTGCGGGAAATATTGGGTTTTGAGTCCCTTTCACTGAGGAAGGTGTAGGTCTTGTCTATTCCACAGTTGGTTTTAGAAATGGTACCTGTGCTTATATCAAACTCTGGTTTTATGCATCACCCCACCTCTCCTTTCCCCTTAAGCAGGCATAAGAGTGTTTTCTCTATGTGAGACTCTGTTCTCTTTCCTAACTCAGTTCATGTGTAGCCATGTTTACAGGAACTTCATAAGTCATATCTTATGATAAGTTTCTTTTTCTGTGTGACTTATTCACTTAGAATCATCGTACCTGAATCCACTCACTTTGCTGCTCCTCGCCTTATGACATTGATTTCATGGCTGAGGGATATTCCATCGGACATAAATACCACAGTTTTTTGAACCATTTTTATATTTCCTGGGATATTTAAGGTGTACCCAAGTTGAGGTTCTTGTAAGCAGTGCAGCCCTAAATTTGGGGGTGGCTCTGTCTTATTGATTTTCAGTTTTCCCAATGTATATTCCCTAGACTGGAAGTGCCCTTGGCTCTGTAGCTCTGTCGTTTACTTATTTTAGGGAACGCAATGCACTCCTCCAGTGAGGCAGTTGGCAATTTACATCCCGCCCATCAGCATAACAAAGCTCCCTGTTCTCCAGGGCCTGTCTTGCCTTTCTGGTTTTTACACTTTTTGTGGATGTCCCTTTTGACCGGTGGGAAGTGATACTTCTTTGTAGTGCAGATTTCCATTGACCGCTTGCTTGCTTGGCCAAAAACGGCGTATGCGTTTTCTCCTGAATATATTCAGGAGAAAACGCATACGCCCTTTTTGGCCAATTGCGTCATTGTCGAAGTTGTGCCCCTCTTCCTGTGCTTTAAAGGCGATTCCAACGTACCTCTTGTAATCTGTTTCCTGCTATTCTGCCTGGCTTTCAAGTCTGCCTCGTTGCCTTCCCTCAACAGATTTTTGGACGATAGTTGTCCTTTATTACTCTGCCAGTTTGTGAATTGCTGTGGCCCTGAGCTCCATTTTCCAACTCGTTTTTTGTGAGCTGTACGCAAGTCCAAAATTTTGGTTCAGGACCTATACTGGTTCCCAGTGGGTGGCTGAGACTCTGGTAAATTCTTTTTCCTGCCAGGAAATTAGAGTGACATATGCCCGTCCAAATGCCTAAGAGCAACTCTCTCATTGGTTCTCCCTCTTCCCTTCCATCCTCTGCCAAATTGGCAACCTGTGCGAATCAGGAGGTTAAAGGGGCTGTCTCTCCAAGTTGGGAGATTGATAGTAAAGCAGTTGGAAAGTCAAACCGGAGCACCAGGAGAGGGACTACTCGTTGAGTTTTAGAAACCTTTTGTATTCACAGTGTGTCCATTCTCTAGGTTTCCCGTACATGTTATAGCTGTAGTAATATTCCCTTCAACCTGGAGAGTTGGCACCCATGGAATGGGGGCCATGCATTTTTGCTTTAAAGGGTCTGCATTTGCTCACCCAATCTCACCAATCCTCTCAGTCCCAAGTGTCCAGCCTTATGCCACATCCAGCTGTCATTGTAGACAGGGTTTTTCCAGGTTTCATCAGAGACCCTGAAGGAAATGTAAAGAATTTCCCTGTTTTTTTGGTTTTGTTTTTGAAATTCCTTTTTATAGTGGCTTTGAGCTGATTCTCTCTGCCATGTTTATGCCAGTCTAGACACACTTGATTCCCTTACAGAGACATATCAATACATAGGTTTTAAGATTCTTACTAGTCAGATCTATTCCTCTGCGGGAAATGTGGGGTTTTGAGTCCCTTTCACTGAGGAAGGTGTAGGTCCTGTCTATTCCACAGTTGGTTTTGGAAATGGTACCTGTGCTTATATCAAACTCTGGTTTTATGCATCACCCCACCTCTCCATTCCCCTTAAGCAGGCATAAGAGTGTTTTCTAAATGTGAGACTCTGTTCTCTTTCCTAACTCAGTTCATGTGTAGCCATGTTTACAGGATCTTCATAAGTGATATCTTATGATAAGTTTCTTTTTCTGTGTGACTTATTTCACTTAGAATCATCGTACCTGAATCCACTCACTTTGCTGCTCCTGGTCTTATGACATTGATTTCATGGCTGAGGGATATTCCATCGTACATAAGTACCACAGTTTTTTGAACCATTTTTATATTTCCTGGGATATTTAAGGTGTACCCAAGTTGAGTTTCTTGTTAGCAGTGCAGCCCTAAATTTGGGGGTGGCTCTGTCTTATTGATTTTCAGTTTTCCCAAGGTATATTCTCTAGACTGGGAGTGCCCTTGGCTCTGTAGCTCTGTTGTTTACTTGTTTTAGGGAACACAATGCACTCCTCCAGTGAGGCAGTTGGCAATTTACATCCAGCCCATCAGCATAAGAAGGCTGCCTTTTCTCCAGGGCGTGTCTTGCCTTTCTGATTTTTACACATTTTGTGGATGTCCCTTTTGACCGGTGGGAAGTGATACTTCTTTGTAGTGCAGATTTCCATTGACCGCTTGCTTGCTTGGCCAAAAAGGGCGTATGCGTTTTCTCCTGAATATATTCAGGAGAAAACGCATACACCCTTTTTGGCATAGTTTGTTATTGTCGAAGCTGTGCCCCTCTTCCTGTGCTTTAAAGGCGATTCCAACGTACCTCTTGAAATCTGTTTCCTGCTATTCTGCCTCGCTTTCAAGTCCGCCTCGTTGCCTTCCCTCAACAGATTTTTGGACGATAGTTTTCCTTTATTACTCTGCCAGTTTGTGAATTGCTGTGGCCCTGAGCTCCATTTTCCAACTCGTTTTTTGTGTGCTGTACGCAAGTCCAAAATTTTGGTTCAGGACCTATACTGGTTCCCAGTGGGTGGCTGAGACTCTGGTAAATTCTTCTTCCTGCCAGGAAATTAGAGTGACATATGCCCGTCCAAATGCCTAACAGTAACGCTCTCATTGGTTCTCCCTCTTCCCTTCCATCCTCTGCCAAATTGGCAACCTGTGCGAACCAGGAGGTTAAAGGGGCTGTCTCTCCAAGTTGGGAGATTGATAGTAAAGCAGTTGGAAAGTCAAACCGGAGCACCAGGAGAGGGACTACTCGTTGAGTTTTAGAAACCTTTTGTATTCACAGTGTGTCCATTCTCTAGGTTTCCCGTACATGTTATAGCTGTAGTAATATTCCCTTCAACCTGGAGAGCTGGGACCCATGGAATGGGGGCCATGCATTTTTGCTTTAAAGGGTCTGCATTTGCTCACCCAATCTCACCAATCCTCTCAGTCCCAAGTGTCCAGCCTTATGCCACATCCAGCTGTCATTGTAGATAGGGTCATTCCAGGTTTCATCAGAGACCCTGAAGGAAATGTAAAGAATTTCCCTGTTTTTTGGTTTTGTTTTTGAAATTCCTTTTTATAGTGGCTTTGAGCTCATTCTCGCTTCCATGTTTATGCCAGTGTAGACACACTTGATTCCCTTACAGAGACATATCAATACATAAGTTTTAAGATTCTTACTAGTCAGATCTATTCCTCTGCGGGAAATATGGGGTTTTGAGTCCCTTTCACTGAGGAAGGTGTAGGTATTGTCTATTCCACAGTTGGTTTTAGAAATGGTACCTGTGCTTATATCAAACTCTGGTTTTATGCATCACCCCACCTCTCCTTTCCCCTTAAGCAGGCATAAGAGTGTTTTCTAAATGTGAGACTCTGTTCTCTTTCCTAACTCAGTTCATGTGTAGCCATGTTTACAGGATCTTCATAAGTGATATCTTATGATAAGTTTCTTTTTCTGTGTGACTTATTTCACTTAGAATCATCGTACCTGAATCCACTCACTTTGCTGCTCCTGGTTTTATGACATTTATTTCATGGCTGAGGGATATTCCATCGGACATAAATACCACAGTTTTTTGAACCATTTTTATATTTCCTGGGATATTTAAGGTGTACCCAAGTTGAGGTTCTTGTAAGCAGTGCAGCCCTAAATTTGGGGGTGGCTCTGTCTTATTGATTTTCAGTTTTCCAAATGTATATTCCCTAGACTGGAAGTGCCCTTGGCTCTGTAGCTCTGTTGTTTACTTGTTTTAGGGAACGCAATGCACTCCTCCAGTGAGGCAGTTGGCAATTTACATCCCGCCCATCAGCATAACAAGGCTCCCTGTTCTCCAGGGCCTATCTTGCCTTTCTGGTTTTTACACATTTTGTGGATGTCCCTTTTGACCGGTGGGAAGTGATACTTCTTTGTAGTGCAGATTTGCATTGCCCGCTTGCTAGTTTGGCCAAAAAGGGCGTATGCGTTTTCTCCTGAATATATTCAGGAGAAAACGCATACGCCCTTTTTGGCCAAATGCGTCATTGTCGAAGTCGTGCCCCTCTTCCTGTGCTTTAAAGGCGATTCCAACGTACCTCTTGTAATCTGTTTCCTGCTATTCTGCCTGGCTTTCAAGTCTGCCTCGTTGCCTTCCCTCAACAGATTTTTGGAAGATAGTTGTCCTTTATTACTCTGCCAGTTTGTGAATTGCTGTGGCCCTGAGCTCCATTTTCCAACTCGTTTTTTGTGAGCTGTACGCAAGTCCAAAATTTTGGTTCAGGACCTATACTGGTTCCCAGTGGGTGGCTGAGACTCTGGTAAATTCTTTTTCCTGCCAGGAAATTAGAGTGACATATGCCCGTCCAAATGCCTAACAGCAACTCTCTCATTGGTTCTCCCTCTTCCCTTCCATCCTCTGCCAAATTGGCAACCTGTGCGAATCAGGAGGTTAAAGGGGCTGTCTCTCCAAGTTGGGAGATTGATAGTAAAGCAGTTGGAAAGTCAAACCGGAGCACCAGGAGAGGGACTACTCGTTGAGTTTTAGAAACCTTTTGTATTCACAGTGTGTCCATTCTCTAGGTTTCCCGTACATGTTATAGCTGTAGTAATATTCCCTTCAACCTGGAGAGTTGGCACCCATGGAATGGGGGCCATGCATTTTTGCTTTAAAGTGTCTGCATTTGCTCACCAAATCTCACCAATCCTCTCAGTCCCAAGTGTCCAGCCTTATGCCACATCCAGCTGTCATTGTAGACAGGGTTTTTCCAGGTTTCATCAGAGACCCTGAAGGAAATGTAAAGAATTTCCCTGTTTTTTTGGTTTTGTTTTTGAAATTCCTTTTTATAGTGGCTTTGAGCTGATTCTCTCTGCCATGTTTATGCCAGTCTAGACACACTTGATTCCCTTACAGAGACATATCAATACATAGGTTTTAAGATTCTTACTAGTCAGATCTATTCCTCTGCGGGAAATGTGGGGTTTTGAGTCCCTTTCACTGAGGAAGGTGTAGGTCCTGTCTATTCCACAGTTGGTTTTGGAAATGGTACCTGTGCTTATATCAAACTCTGGTTTTATGCATCACCCCACCTCTCCTTTCCCCTTAAGCAGGCATAAGAGTGTTTTCTAAATGTGAGACTCTGTTCTCTTTCCTAACTCAGTTCATGTGTAGCCATGTTTACAGGATCTTCATAAGTGATATCTTATGATAAGTTTCTTTTTCTGTGTGACTTATTTCACTTAGAATCATCGTACCTGAATCCACTCACTTTGCTGCTCCTGGTCTTATGACATTGATTTCATGGCTGAGGGATATTCCATCGTACATAAGTACCACAGTTTTTTGAACCATTTTTATATTTCCTGGGATATTTAAGGTGTACCCAAGTTGAGTTTCTTGTTAGCAGTGCAGCCCTAAATTTGGGGGTGGCTCTGTCTTATTGATTTTCAGTTTTCCCAAGGTATATTCTCTAGACTGGGAGTGCCCTTGGCTCTGTAGCTCTGTTGTTTAATTGTTTTAGGGAACACAATGCACTCCTCCAGTGAGGCAGTTGGCAATTTACATCCCGCCCATCAGCATAAGAAGGCTGCCTTTTCTCCAGGGCGTGTCTTGCCTTTCAGATTTTTACACATTTTGTGGATGTCCCTTTTGACCGGTGGGAAGTGATACTTCTTTGTAGTGCAGATTTCCATTGACCGCTTGCTTGCTTGGCCAAAAAGGGCGTATGCGTTTTCTCCTGAATATATTCAGGAGAAAACGCATACGCCCTTTTTGGCATAGTTTGTTATTGTCGAAGCTGTGCCCCTCTTCCTGTGCTTTAAAGGCGATTCCAACGTACCTCTTGAAATCTGTTTCCTGCTATTCTGCCTCGCTTTCAAGTCCGCCTCGTTGCCTTCCCTCAACAGATTTTTGGACGATAGTTTTCCTTTATTACTCTGCCAGTTTGTGAATTGCTGTGGCCCTGAGCTCCATTTTCCAACTCGTTTTTTGTGTGCTGTACGCAAGTCCAAAATTTTGGTTCAGGACCTATACTGGTTCCCGTTGGGTGGCTGAGACTCTGGTTAATTATTCTTCCTGCCGGGAAATTAGAGTGACATGTGCCCGTCCAAATGCCTAACAGTAACTCTCTCATTGGTTCTCCCTCTTCCCTTCCATCCTCTGCCAAATTGGCAACCTGTGCGAACCAGGAGGTTAAAGGGGCTGTCTCTCCAAGTTGGGAGATTGATAGTAAAGCAGTTGGAAAGTCAAACCGGAGCACCAGGAGAGGGACTACTCGTTGAGTTTTAGAAACCTTTTGTATTCACAGTGTGTCCATTCTCTAGGTTTCCCGTACATGTTATAGCTGTAGTAATATTCCCTTCAACCTGGAGAGCTGGGACCCATGGAATGGGGGCCATGCATTTTTGCTTTAAAGGGTCTGCATTTGCTCACCCAATCTCACCAATCCTCTCAGTCCCAAGTGTCCAGCCTTATGCCACATCCAGCTGTCATTGTAGATAGGGTCATTCCAGGTTTCATCAGAGACCCTGAAGGAAATGTAAAGAATTTCCCTGTTTTTTGGTTTTGTTTTTGAAATTCCTTTTTATAGTGGCTTTGAGCTCATTCTCGCTTCCATGTTTATGCCAGTGTAGACACACTTGATTCCCTTACAGAGACATATCAATACATAAGTTTTAAGATTCTTACTAGTCAGATCTATTCCTCTGCGGGAAATATGGGGTTTTGAGTCCCTTTCACTGAGGAAGGTGTAGGTATTGTCTATTCCACAGTTGGTTTTAGAAATGGTACCTGTGCTTATATCAAACTCTGGTTTTATGCATCACCCCACCTCTCCTTTCCCCTTAAGCAGGCATAAGAGTGTTTTCTAAATGTGAGACTCTGTTCTCTTTCCTAACTCAGTTCATGTGTAGCCATGTTTACAGGATCTTCATAAGTGATATCTTATGATAAGTTTCTTTTTCTGTGTGACTTATTTCACTTAGAATCATCGTACCTGAATCCACTCACTTTGCTGCTCCTGGTTTTATGACATTTATTTCATGGCTGAGGGATATTCCATCGGACATAAATACCACAGTTTTTTGAACCATTTTTATATTTCCTGGGATATTTAAGGTGTACCCAAGTTGAGGTTCTTGTAAGCAGTGCAGCCCTAAATTTGGGGGTGGCTCTGTCTTATTGATTTTCAGTTTTCCAAATGTATATTCCCTAGACTGGAAGTGCCCTTGGCTCTGTAGCTCTGTTGTTTACTTGTTTTAGGGAACGCAATGCACTCCTCCAGTGAGGCAGTTGGCAATTTACATCCCGCCCATCAGCATAACAAGGCTCCCTGTTCTCCAGGGCCTATCTTGCCTTTCTGGTTTTTACACATTTTGTGGATGTCCCTTTTGACCGGTGGGAAGTGATACTTCTTTGTAGTGCAGATTTGCATTGCCCGCTTGCTAGTTTGGCCAAAAAGGGCGTATGCGTTTTCTCCTGAATATATTCAGGAGAAAACGCATACGCCCTTTTTGGCCAAATGCGTCATTGTCGAAGTCGTGCCCCTCTTCCTGTGCTTTAAAGGCGATTCCAACGTACCTCTTGTAATCTGTTTCCTGCTATTCTGCCTGGCTTTCAAGTCTGCCTCGTTGCCTTCCCTCAACAGATTTTTGGAAGATAGTTGTCCTTTATTACTCTGCCAGTTTGTGAATTGCTGTGGCCCTGAGCTCCATTTTCCAACTCGTTTTTTGTGAGCTGTACGCAAGTCCAAAATTTTGGTTCAGGACCTATACTGGTTCCCAGTGGGTGGCTGAGACTCTGGTAAATTCTTTTTCCTGCCAGGAAATTAGAGTGACATATGCCCGTCCAAATGCCTAACAGCAACTCTCTCATTGGTTCTCCCTCTTCCCTTCCATCCTCTGCCAAATTGGCAACCTGTGCGAATCAGGAGGTTAAAGGGGCTGTCTCTCCAAGTTGGGAGATTGATAGTAAAGCAGTTGGAAAGTCAAACCGGAGCACCAGGAGAGGGACTACTCGTTGAGTTTTAGAAACCTTTTGTATTCACAGTGTGTCCATTCTCTAGGTTTCCCGTACATGTTATAGCTGTAGTAATATTCCCTTCAACCTGGAGAGTTGGCACCCATGGAATGGGGGCCATGCATTTTTGCTTTAAAGTGTCTGCATTTGCTCACCAAATCTCACCAATCCTCTCAGTCCCAAGTGTCCAGCCTTAGGCCACATCCAGCTGTCATTGTAGACAGGGTTTTTCCAGGTTTCATCAGAGACCCTGAAGGAAATGTAAAGAATTTCCCTGTTTTTTTGGTTTTGTTTTTGAAATTCCTTTTTATAGTGGCTTTGAGCTGATTCTCTCTGCCATGTTTATGCCAGTCTAGACACACTTGATTCCCTTACAGAGACATATCAATACATAGGTTTTAAGATTCTTACTAGTCAGATCTATTCCTCTGCGGGAAATGTGGGGTTTTGAGTCCCTTTCACTGAGGAAGGTGTAGGTCCTGTCTATTCCACAGTTGGTTTTGGAAATGGTACCTGTGCTTATATCAAACTCTGGTTTTATGCATCACCCCACCTCTCCTTTCCCCTTAAGCAGGCATAAGAGTGTTTTCTAAATGTGAGACTCTGTTCTCTTTCCTAACTCAGTTCATGTGTAGCCATGTTTACAGGATCTTCATAAGTGATATCTTATGATAAGTTTCTTTTTCTGTGTGACTTATTTCACTTAGAATCATCGTACCTGAATCCACTCACTTTGCTGCTCCTGGTCTTATGACATTGATTTCATGGCTGAGGGATATTCCATCGTACATAAGTACCACAGTTTTTTGAACCATTTTTATATTTCCTGGGATATTTAAGGTGTACCCAAGTTGAGTTTCTTGTTAGCAGTGCAGCCCTAAATTTGGGGGTGGCTCTGTCTTATTGATTTTCAGTTTTCCCAAGGTATATTCTCTAGACTGGGAGTGCCCTTGGCTCTGTAGCTCTGTTGTTTAATTGTTTTAGGGAACACAATGCACTCCTCCAGTGAGGCAGTTGGCAATTTACATCCCGCCCATCAGCATAAGAAGGCTGCCTTTTCTCCAGGGCGTGTCTTGCCTTTCAGATTTTTACACATTTTGTGGATGTCCCTTTTGACCGGTGGGAAGTGATACTTCTTTGTAGTGCAGATTTCCATTGACCGCTTGCTTGCTTGGCCAAAAAGGGCGTATGCGTTTTCTCCTGAATATATTCAGGAGAAAACGCATACGCCCTTTTTGGCATAGTTTGTTATTGTCGAAGCTGTGCCCCTCTTCCTGTGCTTTAAAGGCGATTCCAACGTACCTCTTGAAATCTGTTTCCTGCTATTCTGCCTCGCTTTCAAGTCCGCCTCGTTGCCTTCCCTCAACAGATTTTTGGACGATAGTTTTCCTTTATTACTCTGCCAGTTTGTGAATTGCTGTGGCCCTGAGCTCCATTTTCCAACTCGTTTTTTGTGTGCTGTACGCAAGTCCAAAATTTTGGTTCAGGACCTATACTGGTTCCCAGTGGGTGGCTGAGACTCTGGTAAATTCTTCTTCCTGCCAGGAAATTAGAGTGACATATGCCCGTCCAAAGGCCTAACAGTAACGCTCTCATTGGTTCTCCCTCTTCCCTTCCATCCTCTGCCAAATTGGCAACCTGTGCGAACCAGGAGGTTAAAGGGGCTGTCTCTCCAAGTTGGGAGATTGATAGTAAAGCAGTTGGAAAGTCAAACCGGAGCACCAGGAGAGGGACTACTCGTTGAGTTTTAGAAACCTTTTGTATTCAGTGTGTCCATTCTCTAGGTTTCCCGTACATGTTATAGCTGTAGTAATATTCCCTTCAACCTGGAGAGTTGGGACCCATGGAATGGGGGCCATGCATTTTTGCTTTAAAGGGTCTGCATTTGCTCACCCAATCTCACCAATCCTCTCAGTCCCAAGTGTCCAGCCTTATGCCACATCCAGCTGTCATTGTAGACAGGGTTTTTCCAGGTTTCATCAGAGACCCTGAAGGAAATGGAAAGAATTTCCCTGTTTTTTGGTTTTGTTTTTGAAAATCCTTTTTATAGTGGCTTTGAGCTCATTCTCGCTTCCATGTTTATGCCAGTGTAGACACACTTGATTCCCTTACAGAGCCATATCAATACATAGGTTTTAAGATTCTTACTAGTCAGATCTATTCCTCTGCGGGAAATATGGGGTTTTGAGTCCCTTTCACTGAGGAAGGTGTAGGTCTTGTCTATTCCACAGTTGGTTTTAAAAATGGTACCTGTGCTTATATCAAACTCTGGTTTTATGCATCACCCCACCTCTCCTTTCCCCTTAAGCAGGCATAAGAGTGTTTTCTAAATGTGAGACTCTGTTCTCTTTCCTAACTCAGTTCATGTGTAGCCATGTTTACAGGATCTTCATAAGTGATATCTTATGATAAGTTTCTTTTTCTGTGTGACTTATTTCACTTAGAATCATCGTACCTGAATCCACTCACTTTGCTGCTCCTGGTTTTATGACATTTATTTCATGGCTGAGGGATATTCCATCGGACATAAATACCACAGTTTTTTGAACCGTTTTTATATTTCCTGGGATATTTAAGGTGTACCCAAGTTGAGGTTCTTGTAAGCAGTGCAGCCCTAAATTTGGGGGTAGCTCTGTCTTATTGATTTTCAGTTTTCCCAATGTATATTCCCTAGACTGGAAGTGCCCTTGGCTCTGTAGCTCTGTTGTTTACTTGTTTTAGGGAACGCAATGCACTCCTCCAGTGGGGCAGTTGGCAATTTACATCCCGCCCATCTGCATAACAAGGCTCCCTGTTCTCCAGGGCCTATCTTGCCTTTCTGGTTTTTACACATTTTGTGGATGTCCCTTTTGACCGGTGGGAAGTGATACTTCTTTGTAGTGAAGATTTGCATTGCCCGCTTGCTAGTTTGGCCAATAAGGGCGTATGCGTTTTCTCCTGAATATATTCAGGAGAAAACGCATACGCCCTTTTTGGCCAAATGCGTCATTGTCGAAGTCGTGCCCCTCTTCCTGTGCTTTAAAGGCGATTCCAACGTACCTCTTGTAATCTGTTTCCTGCTATTCTGCCTGGCTTTCAAGTCTGCCTCGTTGCCTTCCCTCAACAGATTTTTGGACGATAGTTGTCCTTTATTACTCTGCCAGTTTGTGAATTGCTGTGGCCCTGAGCTCCATTTTCCAACTCGTTTTTTGTGAGCTGTACGCAAGTCCAAAATTTTGGTTCAGGACCTATACTGGTTCCCGGTGGGTGGCTGAGACTCTGGTAAATTCTTCTTACTGCCAGGAAATTAGACTGACATATGCCCGTCCAAATGCCTAACAGTAACTCTCTCATTGGTTCTCCCTCTTCCCTTCCATCCTCTGCCAAATTGGCAACCTGTGCGAACCAGGAGGTTAAAGGGGCTGTATCTCCAAGTTGGGAGATTGATAGTAAAGCAGTTGGAAAGTCAAACCGGAGCACCAGGAGAGGGACTACTCGTTGAGTTTTAGAAACCTTTTGTATCCACATTGTGTCCATTCTCTAGGTTTCCCGTACATGTTATAGCTGTAGTAATATTCCCTTCAACCTGGAGAGTTGGGACCCTGGAATGGGGGCCATGCATTTTTGCTTTAAAGGGTCTGCATTTGCTCACCCAATCTCACCAATCCTCTCAGTCCCAAGTGTCCAGCCTTATGCCACAACCAGCTGTCATTGTAGACAGGGTTTTTCCAAGTTTCATCAGAGACCCTGAAGGAAATGTAAAGAATTTCCCGGTTTTTTTGGTTTTGTTCAAGAAATTCCTTTTTATAGTGGGTTTGAGCTGATTCTCTCTGCCATGTTTATGCCAGTCTAGACACACTTGATTCCCTTACAGAGCCATATCAATACATAGGTTTTAAGATTCTTACTAGTCAGATCTATTCCTCTGCAGGAAATATGGGGTTTTGAGTCCCTTTCACTGAGGAAGGTGTAGGTCTTGTCTATTCCACAGTTGGTTTTGGAAATGGTACCTGTGCTTATATCAAACTCTGGTTTTATGCATCACCCCACCTCTCCTTTCCCCTTAAGCAGGCATAAGAGTGTTTTCTAAATGTGAGACTCTGTTCTCTTTCCTAACTCAGTTCATGTGTAGCCATGTTTACAGGATCTTCATAAGTGATATCTTATGATAAGTTTCTTATTCTGTGTGACTTATTTCACTTAGAATCATCGTACCTGAATCCACTCACTTTGCTGCTCCTGGTCTTATGACATTGATTTCATGGCTGAGGGATATTCCATCGTACATAAGTACCACAGATTTTGAACCATTTTTATATTTCCTGGGATATTTAAGGTGTACCCAAGTTGAGGTTCTTGTAAGCAGTGCAGCCCTAAATTTGGGGGTGGGTCTGTCTTATTGATTTTCAGTTTTCCCAGGTATAATCTCTAGACTGGGAGTGCCCTTGGCTCTGTAGCTCTGTTGTTTACTTGTTTTAGGGAACGCAATGCACTCCTCCAGTGAGACAGATGGCAATTTACATCCCGCCCATCAGCATAACAAGGCTCCCTGTTCTCCAGGGCCTGTCTTGCCTTTCAGGTTTTTACACATTTTGTGGATGTCCCTTTTGACCGGTGGGATGTGATACTTCTTTGTAGTGCAGATTTGCATTGCCCGCTAGCTTGCTTGGCCAAACGGGGCGTATGCGTTTTCTCCTGAATATATTCAGGAGAAAACGCATACGCCCTTTTTGGCCAAGTTCGACATCGTCGAAGTTGTGCCCCTCTTCCTGTGCTTTAAAGGTGATTCCAACGTACCTCTTGAAATCTTTTTCCTGCTATTCTGCCTGGCTATCAAGTCTGCCTCGTTGCCTTCCCTCAACAGATTTTTGGACGATAGTTGTCCTTTATTACTCTGCCAGTTTGTGAATTGCTGTGGCCCTGAGCTCCATTTTCCAACTCGTTTTTTGGGAGCTGTTCGCAAGTCCAAAATTTTGGTTCAGGACCTATACTGGTTCCCGGTGGGGGGCTGAGACTCTGGTTAATTCTTCTTCCTGCCGGGAAATTAGTGTGACATGTGCCCGTCCAAATGCCTAACAGTAACTCTCTCATTGGTTCTCCCTCTTCCCTTCCATCCTCTGCCAAATTGGCAACCTGTGCGAACCAGGAGGTTAAAGGGGCTGTCTCTCCAAGTTGGGAGATTGATAGTAAAGCAGTTGGAAAGTGAAACCGGAGCACCAGGAGAGGGACTACTCGTTGAGTTTTAGAAACCTTTTGTATTCACAGTGTGTCCATTCTCTAGCTTTCCCGTACATGTTATAGCTGTAGTAATATTCCCTTCAACATGGAGAGATGGGACCCATGGAATGGGGGCCATGCATTTTTGCTTTAAAGGGTCTGCATGTGCTCACCCAATCTCACCAATCCTCTCAGTCCCAACTGTCAGGCCTTATGGCACATCCAGCTGTCATTGTAGACAGGGTTTTTCCAGGTTTCATCAGAGACCCTGAAGGAAATGGAAAGAATTTCCCTGTTTTCTGGTTTTCTTTTTGAAATTCCTTTTTATACTGGGTTTGAGCTGATTCTCTCTGCCATGTTTATGCCAGTCTAGACACACTTGATTCCCTTACAGAGACATATCAATACATAGGTTTTAAGATTCTTACTAGTCAGATCTATTCCTCTGCGGGAAATATGGGGTTTAGAGTCCCATTCACTGAGGAAGGTGTAGTCTTGTCTATTCCACAGTTGGTTTTGGAAATGGTACCTGTGCTTATATCAAACTCTGGTTTTATGCATCACCCCACCTCTCCTTTCCCCTTCAGCAGGCATAAGAGTGTTTTCTCAATGTGAGACTCTGTTCTCTTTCCTAACTCAGTTCATGTGTAGCCATGTTTACAGGATCTTCATAAGTGATATCTTATGATAAGTTTCTTTTTCTGTGTGACTTATTTCACTTAGAATCATCGTACCTGAATCCACTCACTTTGCTGCTCCTGGTCTTATGACATTGATTTCATGGCTGAGGGATATTCCATCGGACATAAATACCACAGTTTTTTGAACCATTTTTATATTTCCTGGGATATTTAAGGTGTACCCAAGTTGAGGTTCTTGTAAGCAGTTCAGCCCTAAATTTGGGGGTGGCTCTGTCTTATTGATTTTCAGTTTTCCCATTGTATATTCCCTAGACTGGAAGTGCCCTTGGCTCTGTAGCTCTGTCGTTTACTTGTTTTAGGGAACGCAATGCACTCCTCCAGTGAGGCAGTTGGCAATTTACATCCCGCCCATCAGCATAACAAGGCTCCCTGTTCTCCAGGGCCTGTCTTGCCTTTCTGGTTTTTACACATTTTGTGGATGTCCCTTTTGACCGGTGGGAAGTGATACTGCTTTGTAGTGCAGATTTGCATTGCCCGCTTGCTTGTTTGGCCAAAAAGGGAGTATGCGTTTTCTCCTGAATATATTCAGGAGAAAACGCATACGCCCTTTTTGGCCAACTGCGTCATTGTCGAATTTGTGCCCCTCTTCCTGTGCTTTAAAGGCGATTCCAACGTACATCTTGAAATCTGTTTCCTGCTATTCTGCCTGGCATTCAAGTCCGCCTCGTTGCCTTCCCTCAACAGATTTTTGGACGATAGTTGTCCTTTATTACTCTGCCAATTTGTGAATTGCTGTGGTCCTGAGCTCCATTATCTAACTCGTTTTTTGTGAGCTTTACGCAAGTCCAAAATTTTGGTTCAGGACCTATACTGGTTCCCGGTGGGTGGCTGAGACTCTGGTTAATTCTTCTTCCTGCCGGGAAATTAGAGTGACATGTGCCCGTCCAAATGCCTAACAGTAACTCTCTCATTGGTTCTCCCTCTTCCCTTCTATCCTCTGCCAAATTGGCAACCTGTGTGAACCAGAAGTTTAAAGGGGCTGTCTCTCCACGTTGGGAGATTGATAGTAAAGCAGTTGGAAAGTCAAACCGGAGCACCAGGAGAGGGACTACTCGTTGAGTTTTAGAAACCTTTTGTATTCACAGTGTGTCCATTCTCTAGGTTTCCCGTACATGTTATAGCTGTAGTAATATTCCCTTCAACCTGGAGAGTTGGGACCCATGGAATGGGGGCCATGCATTTTTGCTTTAAAGGGTCTGCATTTGCTCACCCAATCTCACCAATCCTCTCAGTCCCAAGTGCCCAGCCTTATGCCACATCCAGCTGTCATTGTAGACAGGGTTTTTCCAGGTTTCATCAGAGACCCTGAAGGAAATGGAAAGAATTTCCCTGTTTTTTGGTTTTGTTTTTGAAATTCCTTTTTAGAGTGGGTTTGAGCTGATTCTCTCTGCCATGTTTATGCCAGTCTAGACACAGTTGATTCCCTTGCAGAGACATATCAATACATAGGTTTTAAGATTCTTACTAGTCAGATATATTCCTCTGCGCGAAATATGGGGTTTTGAGTCCCTTTCACTGAGGAAGGTGTAGGTCTTGTCTATTCCACAGTTGGTTTTGGAAATGGTACCTGTGCTTATATCAAACTCTGGTTTTATGCATCACCCCACCTCTCCTTTCCCCTTAAGCAGGCATAAGAGTGTTTTCTAAATGTGAGACTCTGGTCTCTTTCCTAACTCAGTTCATGTGTAGCCATGTTTACAGGATCTTCATAAGTGATATCTTATGATAAGTTTCTTTTTCTGTGTGACTTATTTCACTTAGAATCATCGTACCTGAATCCACTCACTTTGCTGCTCCTGGTCTTATGACATTGATTTCATGGCTGAGGGATATTCCATCGGACATAAATACCACAGTTTTTTGAACCATTTTTATATTTCCTGGGATATTTAAGGTGTACCCAAGTTGAGGTTCTTGTTAGCAGTGCAGCCCTAAATTTGGGGGTGGCTCTGTCTTATTGATTTTCAGTTTTCCCAAGGTATATTCTCTAGACTGGGAGTGCCCTTGGCTCTGTAGCTCTGTTGTTTACTTGTTTTAGGGAACACAATGCACTCCTCCAGTGAGGCAGTTGGCAATTTACATCCAGCCCATCAGCATAACAAGGCTGCCTTTTCTCCAGGGCGTGTCTTGCCTTTCTGATTTTTACACATTTTGTGGATGTCCCTTTTGACCTGTGGGAAGTGATACTTCTTTGTAGTGCAGATTTGCATTGCCCGCTTGCTTGCTTGGCCAAAAAGGGCGTATGCGTTTTCTCCTGAATATATTCAGGAGAAAACGCATTCGCCCCTTTGGGCCAAGTTCGTCATTGTCGAAGTTGTGCCCCTCTTCCTGTGCTTTAAAGGTGATTCCAACGTACCTCTTGAAATCTGTTTCCTGCTATTTTGCCTCGCTTTCAAGTCCGCCTCGTTGCCTTCCCTCAACAGATTTTTGGACGATAGTTGTCCTTTATTACTCTGCCAGTTTGTGAATTGCTGTGGCCCTGAGCTCCATTTTCCAACTCGTTTTTTGTGAGCTGTACGCAAGTCCAAAATTTTGGTTCAAGACCTACACTGGTTCCCGGTGGGTGGCTGAGACTCTGGTTAATTCTTCTTCCTGCCGGGAAATTAGAGTGACATGTGCCCGTCCAAATGCCTAACAGCTACTCTCTCATTGGTTCTCCCTCTTCCCTTCCATCCTCTGCCAAATTGGCAACCTGTGCGAACCAGCAGGTTAAAGGGGCTGTCTCTCCAAGTTGGGAGATTGATAGTAAAGCAGTTGGAAAGTCAAACCGGACCACCAGGAGAGGGACTACTCGTTGAGTTTTAGAAACCTTTTGTATTCACTGTGTGTCCATTCTCTAGGTTTCCCGTACATGTTATAGCCGTAGTAATATTCCCTTCCACATGGAGAGTTGGGACCCATGGAATGGGGGCCATGCATTTTTGCTTTAAAGGGTCTGCATTTGCTCACCCAATCTCACCAATCCTCTCAGTCCCAAGTGTCCAGCCTTATGCCACATCCAGCTGTCATTGTAGATAGGGTCATTCCAGGTTTCATCAGAGACCCTGAAGGAAATGTAAAGAATTTCCCTGTTTATTGGTTTTGTTTTTGAAATTCCTTTTTATAGTGGCTTTGAGCTCATTCTCGCTGCCATGTTTATGCCAGTCTAGACACACTTGATTCCGTTACAGAGACATATCAATACATAGGTTTTAAGATTTTTACTAGTCAGATCTATTCTTCTGCGGGAAATATGGGGTTTTGAGTCCCTTTCACTGAGGAAGGTGTAGGTCTTGTCTATTCCACAGTTGGTTTTAGAAATGGTACCTGTGCTTATATCAAACTCTGGTTTTATGCATCACCCCACCTCTCCTTTCCCCTTAAGCAGGCATAAGAGTGTTTTCTAAATGTGAGACTCTGTTCTCTTTCCTAACTCAGTTCATGTGTAGCCATGTTTACACGATCTTCATAAGTCATATCTTATGATAAGTTTCTTTTTCTGTGTGACTTATTTCACTTAGAATCATCGTACCTGAATCCACTCACTTTGCTGCTCCTGGTCTTATGACATTGATTTCATGGCTGAGGGATATTCCATCGGACATAAATACCACAGTTTTTTGAACCATTTTTATATTTCCTGGGATATTTAAGGTGTACCCAAGTTGAGGTTCTTGTAAGCAGTGCAGCCCTAAATTTGGGGGTGGCCCTGTCTTATTGATTTTCAGTTTTCCCAATGTATATTCCCTAGACTGGAAGTGCCCTTGGCTCTGTAGCTCTGTTGTTTACTTGTTTTAGGGAACGCAATGCACTCCTCCAGTGAGGCAGTTGGAAATTTACATCCCGCCCATCAGCATAACAAGGCTCCCTGTTCTCCAGGGCCTGTCTTGCCTTTCTGGTTTTTACACATTTTGTGGATGTCCCTTTTGACCGGTGGGAAGTGATACTTCTTTGTAGTGCAGATTTGCATTGCCCGCTTGCTTGTTTGGCCAAAAAGGGCGTATGCGTTTTCTCCTAAATATATTCAGGAGAAAACGCATACGCCCTTTTTGGCCAACTGCGTCATTGTCGAAGTTGTGCACCTCTTCCTGTGCTTTAAAGGTGATTCCAACGTACCTCTTGTAATCTGTTTCCTGCTATTCTGCCGGGCTTTCAAGTCTGCCTCGATGCCTTCCCTCAACAGATTTTTGGACGATAGTTGTCCTTTATTACTCTGCCAGTTTGTGAATTGCTGTGGCCCTGAGCTCCATTTTCCAACTCGTTTTTTGTGAGCTCTACGCAAGTCCAAAATTTTGGTTCAGGACCTATACTGGTTCCCGGTGGGTGGCTGAGACTCTGGTTAATTCTTCTTCCTGCCGGGAAATTAGAGTGACATATGCCTGTCCAAATGCCTAACAGTAACTCTCTCATTGGTTCTCCCTCTTCCCTTCCATCCTCTGCCAAATTGGCAACCTGTGCGAACCAGGAGGTTAAAGGGGCTGTCTCTCCAAGTTGGGAGATTGATAGTAAAGCAGTTGGAAAGTCAAACCGGAGCACCAGGAGAGGGACTACTCGTTGAGTTTTAGAAACCTTTTGTATTCACAGTGTGTCCATTCTCTAGGTTTCCCGTACATGTTATAGCTGTAGTAATATTCCCTTCAACCTGGAGAGTTGGGACCCATTGAATGGGGGCCATGCATTTTTGCTTTAAAGGGTCTGCATTTGCTCACCCAATCTCACCAGTCCTCTCAGTCCCAAGTGTCCAGCCTTATGCCACAACCAGCTGTCATTGTAGACAGGGTTTTTCCAAGTTTCATCAGAGACCCTGAAGGAAATGTAAAGAATTTCCCTGTTTTTTTGGTTTTGTTTTTGAAATTCCTTCTTATAGTGGGTTTGAGCTGATTCTCTCTGCCATGTTTATACCAGTCTAGACACACTTGATTCCCTTACAGAGACATATCAATACATAGGTTTTAAGATTCTTACTAGTCAGATCTATTCCTCTGCGGGAAATATGGGGTTTTGAGTCCCTTTCACTGAGGAAGGTGTAGGTCTTGTCTATTCCACAGTTGGTTTTGGAAATGGTACCTGTGCTTATATCAAACTCTGGTTTTATGCATCACCCCACCTCTCCTTTTCCCTTAAGCAGGCATAAGAATGTTTTCTAAATGTGAGACTCTGTTCTCTTTCCTAACTCAGTTCATGTGTAGCCATGTTTACAGGATCTTCATAAGTGATATCTTATGATAAGTTTCTTTTTCTGTGTGACTTATTTCACTTAGAATCATCGTACCTGAATCCACTCACTTTGCTGCTCCTGGTCTTATGACATTGATTTCATGGCTGAGGGATATTCCATCGTACATAAGTACCACAGATTTTGAACCATTTTTATATTTCCTGGGATATTGAAGGTGTACCCAAGTTGAGGATCTTGTAAGCAGTGCAGCCCTAAATTTGGGGGTGGCTCTGTCTTATTGATTTTCAGTTTTCCCAAGGTATATTCTCTAGACTGGGCGTGCCCTTGGCTCTGTAGCTCTGTTGTTTACTTGTTTTAGGGAACGCAATGCACTCCTCCAGTGAGGCAGATGGCAATTTACATCCCGCCCATCAGCATAACAAGGCTCCCTGTTCTCCAGGGCCTGTCTTGCCTTTCTGGTTTTTACACATTTTGTGGATGTCCCTTTTGACCGGTGGGAAGTGATACTTCTTTGTAGTGCAGATTTGCATTGCCCGCTTGCTTGTTTGGCCAAAAAGGGCGTATGCGTTTTCTCCTGAATATATTCAGGAGAAAACGCATACGCCCTTTTTGGCCAACTGCGTCATTGTCGAAGTTGTGCCCCTCTTCCTGTGCTTTAAAGGCGATTCCAACGTACCTCTTGAAATCTGTTTCCTGCTATTCTGCCTGGCTTTCAAGTCTGCCTCGTTGCCTTCCCTCAACAGATTTTTGGACGATAGTTGTCCTTTATTACTCTGCCAGTTTGTGAATTGCTGTGGCCCTGAGCTCCCTTTTCAACTCGTTTTTTGTGAGCTGTACGCAAGTCCAAAATTTTGGTTCAGGACCTATACTGGTTCCCGGTGGGTGGCTGAGACTCTGGTTAATTCTTCTTCCTGCCGGGAAATTAGAGTGAAATATGCCCGTCTAAATGCCTAACAGTAACTCTCTCATTGGTTCTCCCTCTTCCCTTCCATCCTCTGCCAAATTGGCAACCTGTGCGAACCAGGAGGTTAAAGGGGCTGTCTCTCCAAGTTGGGAGATTGATAGTAAAGCAGTTGGAAAGTCAAACCGGAGCACAAGGAGAGGGACTACTCGTTGAGTTTTAGAAACCTTTTGTATTCACAGTGTGTCCATTCTCTAGGTTTCCCGTACATGTTATAGCTGTAGTAATATTCCCTTCAACCTGGAGAGTTGGGACCCATGGAATGGGCGCCATGCATATTTGCTTTAAAGGGTCTGCATTTGCTCACCCAATCTCACCAATCCTCTCAGTCCCAAGTGTCCAGCCTTATGCCACAAGCAGCTGTCATTGTAGACAGGGTTTTTCCAAGTTTCATCAGAGACCCTGAAGGAAATGTAAAGAATTTCCCTGTTTTTTTGGTTTTGTTTTTGAATTTCCTTTTTATAGTGGGTTTGAGCTGATTCTCTCTGCCATGTTTATGCCAGTCTAGACACACTTGATTCCCTTACAGAGACATATCAATACATAGGTTTTAAGATTCTTACTAGTCAGATCTATTCCTCTGCGGGAAATATGGGGTTTTGAGTCCCTTTCACTGAGGAAGGTGTAGGTCTTGTCTATGCCACAGTTGGTTTTGGAAATGGTACCTGTGCTTATATCAAACTCTGGTTTTATGCATCACCCCACCTCTCCTTTCCCCTTAAGCAGGCATAAGAGTGTTTTCTAAATGTGAGACTCTGGTCTCTTTCCTAACTCAGTTCATGTGTAGCCATGTTTACAGGATCTTCATAAGTGATATCTTATGATAAGTTTCTTTTTCTGTGTGACTTATTTCACTTAGAATCATCGTACCTGAATCCACTCACTTTGCTGCTCCTGGTCTTATGACATTGATTTCATGGCTGAGGGATATTCCATCGGACATATGTACCACAGTTTTTTGAACCATTTTTATATGTCCTGGGATATTTAAGGTGTACCCAAGTTGAGGTTCTTGTTAGCAGTGCAGCCCTAAATTTGGGGGTGGCTCTGTCTTATTGATTTTCAGTTTTCCCAAGGTATATTTTCTAGACTGGGTGTGCCCTTGGCTCTGTAGCTCTGTTGTTTACTTGTTTTAGGGAACACAATGCACTCCTCCAGTGAGGCAGTTGGCAATTTACATCCCGCCCATCAGCATAACAAGGCTGCCTTTTCTCCAGGGCGTGTCTTGCCTTTCTGATTTTTACACATTTTGTGGATGTCCCTTTTGACCGGTGGGAAGTGATACTTCTTTGTAGTGCAGATTTGCATTGCCCGCTTGCTTGCTTGGCCAAAAAGGGCGTATGCGTTTTCTCCTGAATATATTCAGGAGAAAACGCATTCGCCCCTTTGGGCCAAGTTCGTCATTGTCGAAGTTGTGCACCTCTTCCTGTGCTTTAAAGGTGATTCCTACGTACCTCTTGAAATCTGTTTCCTGCTATTTTGCCTCGCTTTCAAGTCCACCTCGTTGCCTTCCCTCAACAGATTTTTGGACGATAGTTGTCCTTTATTACTCTGCCAGTTTGTGAATTGCTGTGGCCCTGAGCTCCATTTTCCAACTCGTTTTTTGTGAGCTGTACGCAAGTCCAAAATTTTGGTTCAAGACCTACACTGGTTCCCGGTGGGTGGCTGAGACTCTGGTTAATTCTTCTTCCTGCCGGGAAATTAGAGTGACATGTGCCCGTCCAAATGCCTAACAGCTACTCTCTCATTGGTTCTCCCTCTTCCCTTCCATCCTCTGCCAAATTGGCAACCTGTGCGAACCAGCAGGTTAAAGGGGCTGTCTCTCCAAGTTGGGAGATTGATAGTAAAGCAGTTGGAAAGTCAAACCGGACCACCAGGAGAGGGACTACTCGTTGAGTTTTAGAAACCTTTTGTATTCACTGTGTGTCCATTCTCTAGGTTTCCCGTACATGTTATAGCCGTAGTAATATTCCCTTTTACATGGAGAGTTGGGACCCATGGAATGGGGGCCATGCATTTTTGCTTTAAAGGGTCTGCGTTTGCTCACCCAATCTCACCAATCCTCTCAGTCCCAAGTGTCCAGCCTTATGCCACATCCAGCTGTCATTGTAGATAGGGTCATTCCAGGTTTCATCAGAGACCCTGAAGGAAATGTAAAGAATTTCCCTGTTTTTTGGTTTTGTTTTTGAAATTCCTTTTTATAGTGGCTTTGAGCTCATTCTCGTTGCCATGTTTATGCCAGTCTAGACACACTTGATTCCGTTACAGAGACATATCAATACATAGGTTTTAAGATTCTTACTAGTCAGATCTATTCCTCTGCGGGAAATATGGGGTTTTGAGTCCCTTTCACTGAGGAAGGTGTAGGTCTTGTCTATTCCACAGTTGGTTTTAGAAATGGTACCTGTGCTTATATCAAACTCTGGTTTTATGCATCACCCCACCTCCCCTTTCCCCTTAAGCAGGCATAAGAGTGTTTTCTAAATGTGAGTCTCTGTTCTCTTTCCTAACTCAGTTCATGTGTAGCCATGTTTACACGATCTTCATAAGTCATATCTTATGATAAGTTTCTTTTTCTGTGTGACTTATTTCACTTAGAATCATCGTACCTGAATCCACTCACTTTGCTGCTCCTGGTCTTATGACATTGATTTCATGGCTGAGGGATATTCCATCGGACATAAATACCACAGTTTTTTGAACCATTTTCATACTTCCTGGGATATTTAAGGTGTACCCAAGTTGAGGTTCTTGTCAGCAGTGCAGCCGGAAATTTGGGGGTGGCCCTGTCTTATTGATTTTCAGTTTTCCCAATGTATATTCCCTAGACTGGAAGTGCCCTTGGCTCTGTAGCTCTGTTGTTTACTTGTTTTAGGGAACGCAATGCACTCCTCCAGTGAGGCAGTTGGCAATTTACATCCCGCCCATCAGCATAACAAGGCTCCCTGTTCTCCAGGGCCTGTCTTGCCTTTCTGGTTTTTACACATTTTGTGGATGTCCCTTTTGACCGGTGGGATGTGATACTTCTTTGTAGTGCAGATTTGCATTGCCCGCTTGCTTGTTTGGCCAAAAAGGGCGTATGCGTTTTCTCCTGAATATATTCAGGAGAAAACGCATACGCCCTTTTTGGCCAACTGCATCATTGTCGAAGTTGTGCCCCTCTTCCTGTGCTTTAAAGGCGATTCCAACGTACCTCTTGTAATCTGTTTCCTGCTATTCTGCCGGGCTTTCAAGTCTGCCTCGTTGCCTTCCCTCAACAGATTTTTGGACGATAGTTGTCCTTTATTACTCTGCCAGTTTATGAATTGCTGTGGCCCTGAGCTCCATTTTCCAACTCGTTTTTTGTGAGCTGTACGCAAGTCCAAAATTTTGGTTCAGGACCTATACTGGTTCCCGGTGGGTGGCTGAGACTCTGGTTAATTCTTCTTCCTGCCGGGAAATTAGAGTGACATGTGCCCGTCCAAATGCCTAACAGTAACTCTCTCATTGGTTCTCCCTCTTCCCTTCCATCCTCTGCCAAATTGGCAACCTGTGCGAACCAGGAGGTTAAAGGGGCTGTCTCTCCAAGTTGGGAGATTGATAGTAAAGCAGTTGGAAAGTCAAACCGGAGCACCAGGAGAGGGACTACTCTTTGAGTTTTAGAAACCTTTTGTATTCACAGTGTGTCCATTCTCTAGGTTTCCCGTACATGTTATAGCTGTAGTAATATTCCCTTCAACATGGAGAGTTGGGACCCATGGAATGGGGGCCATGCATTTTTGCTTTAAAGGGTCTGCATGTGCTCACCCAATCTCACCAATCCTCTCAGTCCCAACTGTCCAGCCTTATGCCACATCCAGCTGTCATTGTAGACAGGGTTTTTCCAGGTTTCATCAGAGACCCTGAAGGAAATGTAAAGAATTTCCCTGTTTTTTGGTTTTCTTTTTGAAATTCCTTTTTATAGTGGGTTTGAGCTGATTCTCTCTGCCTTGTTTATGCCAGTCTAGACACACTTGATTCCCTTACAGAGACATATCAATACATAGGTTTTAAGATTCTTACTAGTCAGATCTATTCCTCTGCCGGAAATATGGGATTTTGAGTCCCTTTCACTGAGGAAGGTGTAGGTCTTGTCTATTCCACAGTTGATTTTGGAAATGGTACCTGTGCTTATATCAAACTCTGGTTTTATGCATCACCCACCTCTCCTTTCCCCTTAAGCAGGCATAAGAGTGTTTTCTCAATGTGAGACTCTGTTCTCTTTCCTAACTCAGTTCATGTGTAGCCATGTTTACAGGATCTTCATAAGTGATATCTTATGATAAGTTTCTTTTTCTGTGTGACTTATTTCACTTAGAATCATCGTACCTGAATCCACTCACTTTGCTGCTCCTGGTCTTATGACATTGATTTCATGGCTGAGGGATATTCCATCGGACATAAATACCACAGTTTTTTGAACCATTTTTATATTTCCTGGGATATTTAAGGTGTACCCAAGTTGAGGTTCTTGTAAGCAGTGCAGCCCTAAATTTGGGGGTGGCTCTGTCTTATTGATTTTCAGTTTTCCCAATGTATATTCCCTAGACTGGAAGTGCCCTTGGCTCTGTAGCTCTGTTGTTTACTTGTTTTAGGGAACGCAATGCACTCCTCCAGTGAGGCAGTTGGCAATTTACATCCCGCCCATCAGCATAACAAGGCTCCCTGTTCTCCAGGGCCTGTCTTGCCTTTCTGGTTTTTACACATTTTGTGGATGTCCCTTTTGACCGGTGGGAAGTGATACTTCTTTGTAGTGCAGATTTGCATTGCCCGCTTGCTTGTTTGGCCAAAAAGGGCGTATGCGTTTTCTCCTGAATATATTCAGGAGAAAACGCATACGCCCTTTTTGGCCAACTGCGTCATTGTCAAAGTTGTGCCCCTCTTCCTGTGCTTTAAAGGCGATTCCAACGTACCCCTTGAAATCTGTTTCCTGCTATTCTGCCTGGCTTTCAAGTCTGCCTCGTTGCCTTCCCTCAACAGATTTTTGGACGATAGTTGTCCTTTATTACTCTGCCAGTTTGTGAATTGCTGTGGCCCTGAGCTCCATTTTCCAACTCGTTTTTTGTGAGCTGTACGCAAGTCCAAAATTTTGGTTCAGAACCTATACTGGTTCCCGGTGGGTGGCTGAGACTCTGGTTAATTCTTCTTCCTGCCGGGAAATTAGAGTGACATGTGCCCGTCCAAATGCCTAACAGTAACTCTCTCATTGGTTCTCCCTCTTCCCTTCCATCCTCTGCCAAATTGACAACCTGTGCGAACCAGGATGTTAAAGGGGCTGTCTCTCCAAGTTGGGAGATTGATAGTAAAGCAGTTGGAAAGTCAAACCGGAGCACCAGGAGAGGGACTACTCGTTGAGTTTTAGAAACCTTTTTTATTCACAGTGTGTCCATTCTCTAGGTTTCCCGTACATGTTATAGCTGTAGTAATATTCCCTTCAACATGGAGAGTTGGGACCCATGGAATGGGGGCCATGCATTTTTGCTTTAAAGGGTCTGCATGTGCTCACCCAATATCACCAATCCTCTCAGTCCCAACTGTCCAGCCTTATGCCACATCCAGCTGTCATTGTAGACAGGGTTTTTCCAGGTTTCATCAGAGACCCTGAAGGAAATGGAAAGAATTTCCCTGTTTTTTGGTTTTCTTTTTGAAATTCCTTTTTATAGTGGGTTTGAGCTGATTCTCTCTGCCATGTTTATGCCAGTCTAGACACACTTGATTCCCTTACAGAGACATATCAATACATAGGTTTTAAGATTCTTACTAGTCAGATCTATTCCTCTGCGGGAAATATGGGGTTTTGAGTCCCTTTCACTGAGGAAGTTGTAGGTCTTGTCTATTCCACAGTTGGTTTTGGAAATGGTACCTGTGCTTATATCAAACTCTGGTTTTATGCATCACACACCTCTCCTTTCCCCTTAAGCAGGCATAAGAATGTTTTCTCAATGTGAGACTCGGTTCTCTTTCCTAACTCAGTTCATGTGTAGCCATGTTTACAGGATCTTCATAAGTCATATCTTATGATAAGTTTCTTTTTCTATGTGACATATTTCACTTAGAATCATCGTACCTGAATCCACTCACTTTGCTGCTCCTGGTCTTATGACATTGATTTCATGGCTGAGGGATATTCCATCGGACATAAATACCACAGTTTTTTGAACCATTTTTATATTTCCTGGGATATTTAAGGTGTACCCAAGTTGAGGTTCTTGTAAGCAGTGCAGCCCTAAATTTGGGGGTGGCTCTGTCTTATTGATTATCAGTTTTCCCAATGTATATTCCCTAGACTGGAAGTGCCCTTGGCTCTGTAGCTCTGTTGTTTACTTGTTTTAGGGAATGCAATGCACTCCTCCAGTGAGGCAGTTGGCAATTTACATCCCGCCCATCAGCATAACAAGGCTCCCTGTTCTCCAGGGCCTGTCTTGCCTTTCTGGTTTTTACACATTTTGTGGATGTCCCTTTTGACCGGTGGGAAGTGATACTTCTTTGCAGTGCAGATTTGCATTGCCCGCTTGCTTGTTTGGCCAAAAAGGGCGTATGCATTTTCTCCTGAATATATTCAGGAGAAAACGCATACGCCCTTTTTGGCCAAGTTTGTTATTGTCGAAGTTGTGCCCCTCTTCCTGTGCTTTAAAGGCGATTCCTACGTACCTTTTGAAATCTGTTTCCTGCTATTCTGCCTGGCTTTCACGTCCGCCTCATTGCCTTCCCTCAACAGATTTTTGGACGATAGTTTTCCTTTATTACTCTGCCCGTTTGTGAATTGCTGTGGCCCTGAGCTCCATTTTCCAACTCGTTTTTTGTGTGCTGTACGCAAGTCCAAAATTTTGGTTCAGGACCTATACTGGTTCCCGGTGGGTGGCTGAGACTCTGGTTAATTCTTCTTCCTGCCGGGAAATTAGAGTGACATGTGCCCGTCCAAATGCCTAACAGCTACTCTCTCATTGGTTCTCCCTCTTCCCTTCCATCCTCTGCCAAATTGGCAACCTGTGCGAACCAGGAGGTTAAAGGGGCTGTCTCTCCAAGTTGGGAGATTGATAGTAAAGCAGTTGGAAAGTCAAACCGGAGCACCAGGAGAGGGACTACTCGTTGAGTTTTAGAAACCTTTTGTATTCACAGTGTGTCCATTCTCTAGGTTTCCCGTACATGTTATAGCCGTAGTAATATTCCCTTCCACATGGAGAATTGGGACCCATGGAATGGGGGCCATGCATTTTTGCTTTAAATGGTCTGCATTTGCTCACCCAATAACACCAATCCTCTCAGTCCCAAGTGTCCAGCTTTATGCCACATCCAGCTGTCACTGTAGATAGGGTCATTCCAGGTTTCATCAGAGACCCTGAAGGAAATGTAAAGAATTTCCCTGTTTTTTGGTTTTGTTTTTGAAATTCCTTTTATAGTAGCTTTGAGCTCATTCTCGCTGCCTTGTTTATGCCAGTCTAGACACACTTGATTCCCTTACAGAGACATATCAATACATAGGTTTTAAGATTCTTACTAGTCAGATCTATTCCTCTGCGGGAAATATGGGGTTTTGAATCCCTTTCACTGAGGAAGGTGTAGGTCTTGTCTATTCCACAGTTAGTTTTAGAAATGGTACCTGTGCTTATATCAAACTCTGGTTTTATGCATCACCCCACCTCTCCTTTCCCCTTAAGCAGGCATAAGAGTGTTTTCTAAATGTGAGACTCTGTTCTCTTTCCTAACTCAGTTCATGTGTAGCCATGTTTACAGGAACTTCATAAGTCATATCTTATGATAAGTTTCTTTTTCTGTGTGACTTATTTCACTTAGAATCATCGTACCTGAATCCACTCACTTTGCTGCTCCTGGTCTTATGACATTGATTTCATGGCTGAGGGATATTCCATCGGACATAAATACCAAAGTTTTTTGAACCATTTTTATATTTCCTGGGATATTTAAGGTGTACCCAAGTTGAGGTTCTTGTAAGCAGTGCAGCCCTAAATTTGGGGGTGGCTCTGTCTTATTGATTTTCAGTTTTCCCAATGTATATTCCCTAGACTGGAAGTGCCCTTGGCTCTGTAGCTCTGTTGTTTACTTGTTTTAGGGAACGCAATGCACTCCTCCAGTGAGGCAGTTGGCAATTTACATCCCGCCCATCAGCATAACAAAGCTCCCTGTTCTCCAGGACCTGTCTTGCCTTTCTGGTTTTTACACATTTTGTGGATGTCCCTTTTGACCGGTGGGAAGTGATACTTCTTTGTAGTGCAGATTTGCATTGCCCGCTTGCTTGTTTGGCCAAAAAGGGCGTATGCGTTTTCTCCTGAATATATTCAGGAGAAAACGCATACGCCCTTTTTGGCCAACTGCATCATTGTCGAAGTTGTGCCCCTCTTCCTGTGCTTTAAAGGCGATTCCAACGTACCTCTTGTAATCTGTTTCCTGCTATTCTGCCTGGCTTTCAAGTCTGCCTCGTTGCCTTCCCTCAACAGATTTTTGGACGATAGTTGTCCTTTATTACTCTGCCAGTTTGTGAATTGCTGTGGCCCTGAGCTCCATTTTCGAACTCGTTTTTTGTGAGCTGTACGCAAGTCCAAAATTTTGGTTCAGGACCTATACTGATTCCCAGTGGGTGGCTGAGACTCTGGTAAATTCTTTTTCCTGCCAGGAAATTAGAGTGACATATGCCCGTCCAAATGCCTAACAGTAACTCTCTCATTGGTTCTCCCTCTTCCCTTCCATCCTCTGCCAAATTGGCAACCTGTGCGAATCAGGAGGTTAAAGGGGCTGTCTCTCCAAGTTGGGAGATTGATAGTAAAGCAGTTGGAAAGTCAAACCGGAGCACCAGGAGAGGGACTACTCGTTGAGTTTTAGAAACCTTTTGTATTCACAGTGTGTCCATTCTCTAGGTTTCCCGTTCATGTTATAGCTGTAGTAATATTCCCTTCAACCTGGAGAGTTGGGACCCATGGAATGGGGGCCATGCATTTTTGCTTTAAAGGGTCTGCATTTGCTCACCCAATCTCACCAATCCTCTCAGTCCCAAGTGTCCAGCCTTATGCCACATCCAGCTGTCATTGTAGACAGGGTTTTTCCAGGTTTCATCAGAGACCCTGAAGGAAATGTAAAGAATTTCCCTGTTTTTTTGGTTTTGTTTTTGAAATTCCTTTTTATAGTGGGTTTGAGCTGATTCTCTCTGCCATGTTTATGCCAGTCTAGACACACTTGATTCCCTTACAGAGACATATCAATACATAGGTTTTAAGATTCTTACTAGTCAGATCTATTCCTCTGCGGGAAATATGGGGTTTTGAGTCCCTTTCACTGAGGAAGGTGTAGGTCCTGTCTATTCCACTGTTGGTTTTGGAAATGGTACCTGTGCTTATATCAAACTCTGGTTTTATGCATCACCCAACCTCTCCTTTCCCCTTAAGCAGGCATAAGAGTGTTTTCTAAATGTGAGACTCTGTTCTCTTTCCTAACTCAGTTCATGTGTAGCCATGTTTACAGGATCTTCATAAGTGATATCTTATGATAAGTTTCTTTTTCTGTGTGACTTATTTCACTTAGAATCATCGTACCTGAATCCACTCACTTTGCTGCTCCTGGTCTTATGACATTGATTTCATGGCTGAGGGATATTCCATCGTACATAAGTACCACAGTTTTTTGAACCATTTTTATATTTCCTGGGATATTTAAGGTGTACCCAAGTTGAGGTTCTTGTTAGCAGTGCAGCCCTAAATTTGGGGGTGGCTCTGTCTTATTGATTTTCAGTTTTCCCAAGGTATATTCTCTAGACTGGGAGTGCCCTTGGCTCTGTAGCTCTGTTGTTTACTTGTTTTAGGGAACACAATGCACTCCTCCAGTGAGGCAGTTGGCAATTTACATCCAGCCCATCAGCATAAGAAGGCTGCCTTTTCTCCAGGGCATGTCTTGCCTTTCTGATTTTTACACATTTTGTGGATGTCCCTTTTGACCGGTGGGAAGTGATACTTCTTTGTAGTGCAGATTTGCATTGCCCGCTTGCTTGCTTGGCCAAAAAGGGCGTATGCGTTTTCTCCTGAATATATTCAGGAGAAAACGCATACGCCCTTTTTGGCCAACTGCGTCACTGTCGAAGTTGTGCCCCTCTTCCTGTGCTTTAAAGGCGATTCCAACGTACCTCTTGAAATCTGTTTCCTGCTATTCTGCCTCGCTTTCAAGTCCGCCTCGTTGCCTTCCCTCAACAGATTTTTGGACGATAGTTTTCCTTTATTACTCTGCCAGTTTGTGAATTGCTGTGGCCCTGAGCTCCATTTTCCAACTCGTTTTTTGTGTGCTGTACGCAAGTCCAAAATTTTGGTTCAGGACCTATACTGGTTCCCAGTGGGTGGCTGAGACTCTGGTAAATTCTTCTTCCTGCCAGGAAATTAGAGTGACATATGCCCGTCCAAATGCCTAACAGTAACGCTCTCATTGGTTCTCCCTCTTCCCTTCCATCCTCTGCCAAATTGGCAACCTGTGCGAACCAGGAGGTTAAAGGGGCTGTCTCTCCAAGTTGGGAGATTGATAGTAAAGCAGTTGGAAAGTCAAACCGGAGCACCAGGAGAGGGACTACTCGTTGAGTTTTAGAAACCTTTTGTATTCACAGTGTGTCCATTCTCTAGGTTTCCCGTACATGTTATAGCTGTAGTAATATTCCCTTCAACCTGGAGAGTTGGGACCCATGGAATGGGGGCCATGCATTTTTGCTTTAAAGGGTCTGCATTTGCTCACCCAATCTCACCAATCCTCTCAGTCCCAAGTGTCCAGCCTTATGCCACATCCAGCTGTCATTGTAGATAGGGTCATTCCAGGTTTCATCAGAGACCCTGAAGGAAATGTAAAGAATTTCCCTGTTTTTTGGTTTTGTTTTTGAAATTCCTTTTTATAGTGGCTTTGAGCTCATTCTCGCTTCCATGTTTATGCCAGTGTAGACACACTTGATTCCCTTACAGAGACATATCAATACATAGGTTTTAAGATTCTTACTAGTCAGATCTATTCCTCTGCGGGAAATATGGGGTTTTGAGTCCCTTTCACTGAGGAAGGTGTAGGTCTTGTCTATTCCACAGTTGGTTTTGGAAATGGTACCTGTGCTTATATCAAACTCTGGTTTTATGCATCACCCCACCTCTCCTTACCCCTTCAGCAGGCATAAGAGTGTTTTCTAAATGTGAGACTCTGTTCTCTTTCCTAACTCAGTTCATGTGTAGCCATGTTTACAGGATCTTCATAAGTGATATCTTATGATAAGTTTCTTTTTCTGTGTGACTTATTTCACTTAGAATCATCGTACCTGAATCCACTCACTTTGCTGCTCCTGGTCTTATGACATTGATTTCATGGCTGAGGGATATTCCATCGGACATAAATACCACAGTTTTCTGAATCATTTTTATATTTCCTGGGATATTAAAGGTGTACCCAAGTTGAGGTTCTTGTAAGCAGTGCAGCCCTAAATTTGGGGGTGGCTCTGTCTTATTGATTTTCAGTTTTCCCAAGGTATATTCCCTAGACGGGATGTGCCCTTGGCTCTGTAGGTCTGTTGATTACTTCTTTTAGGGAACGCAATGCACTCCTCCAGTGAGGCAGTTGGCAATTTACAACCCGCCCATCAGCATAACAAGGCTCCCTGTTCTCCAGGGCCTGTCTTGCCTTTCTGGTTTTTACACATTTTGTGGATGTCCCTTTTGAACTTTGGGAAGTGATACTTCTTTGTAGTGCAGATTTGCATTGCCCGCTTGCTTGCTTGGCCAAAAAGGGCGTATGCGTTTTCTCCTGAATATATTCACGAGAAAACGCATACGCCCTTTTTGGCCAACTGCGTCACTGTCGAAGTTGTGCCCCTCTTCCTGTGCTTTAAAGGCGATTCCAACGTACCTCTTGAAATCTGTTTCCTGCTATTCTGCCTCGCTTTCAAGTCCGCCTCGTTGCCTTCCCTCAACAGATTTTTGGACGATAGTTTTCCTTTATTACTCTGCCAGTTTGTGAATTGCTCTGGCCCTGAGCTCCATTTTCCAACTCGTTTTTTGTGTGCTGTACGCAAGTCCAAAATTTTGGTTCAGGACCTATACTGGTTCCCGGTGGGTGGCTGAGACTCTGGTTAATTCTTCTTCCTGCCGGGAAATTAGAGTGACATGTGCCCGTCCAAATGCTTAATAGCTACTCTCTCATTGGTTCTCCCTCTTCCCTTCCATCCTCTGCCAATTTGGCAACCTGTGCGAACCAGGAGGTTAAAGGGGCTGTCTCTCCACGTTGGGAGATTGATAGTAAAGCAGTTGGAAAGTCAAACCGGAGCACCAGGAGAGGGACTACTCGTTGAGTTTTAGAAACCTTTTGTATTCACAGTGTGTCCATTCTCTAGGTTTCCGGTACATGTTATAGCCGTAGTAATATTCCCTTCCACATGGAGAGTTGGGACCCAAGGAATGGGGGCCATGCATTTTTGCTTTAAAGGGTCTGCATTTGCTCACCCAATCTCACCAATCCTCTCAGTCCCAAGTGTCCAGCTTTATGCCACATCCAGCTGTCATTGTAGATAGGGTCATTCCAGGTTTCATCAGAGACCCTGAAGGAAATGTAAAGAATTTCCCTGTATTTTGGTTTTGTTTTTGAAATTCCTTTTTATAGTGGCTTTGAGCTCATTCTCGCTGCCATGTTTATGCCAGTCTAGACACACTTGATTCCCTTACAGAGACATATCAATACATAGGTTTTAAGATTTTTACTAGTCAGATCTATTCCTCTGCGGGAAATATTGGGTTTTGAGTCCCTTTCACTGAGGAAGGTGTAGGTCTTGTCTATTCCACAGTTGGTTTTAGAAATGGTACCTGTGCTTATATCAAACTCTGGTTTTATGCATCACCCCACCTCTCCTTTCCCCTTAAGCAGGCATAAGAGTGTTTTCTCAATGTGAGACTCTGTTCTCTTTCCTAACTCAGTTCATGTGTAGCCATGTTTACAGGAACTTCATAAGTCATATCTTATGATAAGTTTCTTTTTCTGTGTGACTTATTCACTTAGAATCATCGTACCTGAATCCACTCACTTTGCTGCTCCTCGCCTTATGACATTGATTTCATGGCTGAGGGATATTCCATCGGACATAAATACCACAGTTTTTTGAACCATTTTTATATTTCCTGGGATATTTAAGGTGTACCCAAGTTGAGGTTCTTGTAAGCAGTGCAGCCCTAAATTTGGGGGTGGCTCTGTCTTATTGATTTTCAGTTTTCCCAATGTATATTCCCTAGACTGGAAGTGCCCTTGGCTCTGTAGCTCTGTCGTTTACTTATTTTAGGGAACGCAATGCACTCCTCCAGTGAGGCAGTTGGCAATTTACATCCCGCCCATCAGCATAACAAAGCTCTCTGTTCTCCAGGGCCTGTCTTGCCTTTCTGGTTTTTACACATTTTGTGGATGTCCCTTTTGACCGGTGGGAAGTGATACTTCTTTGTAGTGCAGATTTCCATTGACCGCTTGCTTGCTTGGCCAAAAAGGGCGTATGCGTTTTCTCCTGAATATATTCAGGAGAAAACGCATACGCCCTTTTTGGCCAATTGCGTCATTGTCGAAGTTGTGCCCCTCTTCCTGTGCTTTAAAGGCGATTCCAACGTACCTCTTGTAATCTGTTTCCTGCTATTCTGCCTGGCTTTCAAGTCTGCCTCGTTGCCTTCCCTCAACAGATTTTTGGACGATAGTTGTCCTTTATTACTCTGCCAGTTTGTGAATTGCTGTGGCCCTGAGCTCCATTTTCCAACTCGTTTTTTGTGAGCTGTACGCAAGTCCAAAATTTTGGTTCAGGACCTATACTGGTTCCCAGTGGGTGGCTGAGACTCTGGTAAATTCTTTTTCCTGCCAGGAAATTAGAGTGACATATGCCCGTCCAAATGCCTAACAGCAACTCTCTCATTGGTTCTCCCTCTTCCCTTCCATCCTCTGCCAAATTGGCAACCTGTGCGAATCAGGAGGTTAAAGGGGCTGTCTCTCCAAGTTGGGAGATTGATAGTAAAGCAGTTGGAAAGTCAAACCGGAGCACCAGGAGAGGGACTACTCGTTGAGTTTTAGAAACCTTTTGTATTCACAGTGTGTCCATTCTCTAGGTTTCCCGTACATGTTAGAGCTGTAGTAATATTCCCTTCAACCTGGAGAGTTGGCACCCATGGAATGGGGGCCATGCATTTTTGCTTTAAAGGGTCTGCATTTGCTCACCCAATCTCACCAATCCTCTCAGTCCCAAGTGTCCAGCCTTATGCCACATCCAGCTGTCATTGTAGACAGGGTTTTTCCAGGTTTCATCAGAGACCCTGAAGGAAATGTAAAGAATTTCCCTGTTTTTTTGGTTTTGTTTTTGAAATTCCTTTTTATAGTGGCTTTGAGCTGATTCTCTCTGCCATGTTTATGCCAGTCTAGACACACTTGATTCCCTTACAGAGACATATCAATACATAGGTTTTAAGATTCTTACTAGTCAGATCTATTCCTCTGCGGGAAATGTGGGGTTTTGAGTCCCTTTCACTGAGGAAGGTGTAGGTCCTGTCTATTCCACAGTTGGTTTTGGAAATGGTACCTGTGCTTATATCAAACTCTGGTTTTATGCATCACCCCACCTCTCCTTTCCCCTTAAGCAGGCATAAGAGTGTTTTCTAAATGTGAGACTCTGTTCTCTTTCCTAACTCAGTTCATGTGTAGCCATGTTTACAGGATCTTCATAAGTGATATCTTATGATAAGTTTCTTTTTCTGTGTGACTTATTTCACTTAGAATCATCGTACCTGAATCCACTCACTTTGCTGCTCCTGGTCTTATGACATTGATTTCATGGCTGAGGGATATTCCATCGTACATAAGTACCACAGTTTTTTGAACCATTTTTATATTTCCTGGGATATTTAAGGTGTACCCAAGTTGAGTTTCTTGTTAGCAGTGCAGCCCTAAATTTTGGGGTGGCTCTGTCTTATTGATTTTCAGTTTTCCCAAGGTATATTCTCTAGACTGGGAGTGCCCTTGGCTCTGTAGCTCTGTTGTTTACTTGTTTTAGGGAACACAATGCACTCCTCCAGTGAGGCAGTTGGCAATTTACATCCAGCCCATCAGCATAAGAAGGCTGCCTTTTCTCCAGGGCGTGTCTTGCCTTTCTGATTTTTACACATTTTGTGGATGTCCCTTTTGACCGGTGGGAAGTGATACTTCTTTGTAGTGCAGATTTCCATTGACCGCTTGCTTGCTTGGCCAAAAAGGGCGTATGCGTTTTCTCCTGAATATATTCAGGAGAAAACGCATACACCCTTTTTGGCATAGTTTGTTATTGTCGAAGCTGTGCCCCTCTTCCTGTGCTTTAAAGGCGATTCCAACGTACCTCTTGAAATCTGTTTCCTGCTATTCTGCCTCGCTTTCAAGTCCGCCTCGTTGCCTTCCCTCAACAGATTTTTGGACGATAGTTTTCCTTTATTACTCTGCCAGTTTGTGAATTGCTGTGGCCCTGAGCTCCATTTTCCAACTCGTTTTTTGTGTGCTGTACGCAAGTCCAAAATTTTGGTTCAGGACCTATACTGGTTCCCAGTGGGTGGCTGAGACTCTGGTAAATTCTTCTTCCTGCCAGGAAATTAGAGTGACATATGCCCGTCCAAATGCCTAACAGTAACGCTCTCATTGGTTCTCCCTCTTCCCTTCCATCCTCTGCCAAATTGGCAACCTGTGCGAACCAGGAGGTTAAAGGGGCTGTCTCTCCAAGTTGGGAGATTGATAGTAAAGCAGTTGGAAAGTCAAACCGGAGCACCAGGAGAGGGACTACTCGTTGAGTTTTAGAAACCTTTTGTATTCACAGTGTGTCCATTCTCTAGGTTTCCCGTACATGTTATAGCTGTAGTAATATTCCCTTCAACCTGGAGAGCTGGGACCCATGGAATGGGGGCCATGCATTTTTGCTTTAAAGGGTCTGCATTTGCTCACCCAATCTCACCAATCCTCTCAGTCCCAAGTGTCCAGCCTTATGCCACATCCAGCTGTCATTGTAGATAGGGTCATTCCAGGTTTCATCAGAGACCCTGAAGGAAATGTAAAGAATTTCCCTGTTTTTTGGTTTTGTTTTTGAAATTCCTTTTTATAGTGGCTTTGAGCTCATTCTCGCTTCCATGTTTATGCCAGTGTAGACACACTTGATTCCCTTACAGAGACATATCAATACATAAGTTTTAAGATTCTTACTAGTCAGATCTATTCCTCTGCGGGAAATATGGGGTTTTGAGTCCCTTTCACTGAGGAAGGTGTAGGTATTGTCTATTCCACAGTTGGTTTTAGAAATGGTACCTGTGCTTATATCAAACTCTGGTTTTATGCATCACCCCACCTCTCCTTTCCCCTTAAGCAGGCATAAGAGTGTTTTCTAAATGTGAGACTCTGTTCTCTTTCCTAACTCAGTTCATGTGTAGCCATGTTTACAGGATCTTCATAAGTGATATCTTATGATAAGTTTCTTTTTCTGTGTGACTTATTTCACTTAGAATCATCGTACCTGAATCCACTCACTTTGCTGCTCCTGGTTTTATGACATTTATTTCATGGCTGAGGGATATTCCATCGGACATAAATACCACAGTTTTTTGAACCATTTTTATATTTCCTGGGATATTTAAGGTGTACCCAAGTTGAGGTTCTTGTAAGCAGTGCAGCCCTAAATTTGGGGGTGGCTCTGTCTTATTGATTTTCAGTTTTCCCAATGTATATTCCCTAGACTGGAAGTGCCCTTGGCTCTGTAGCTCTGTTGTTTACTTGTTTTAGGGAACGCAATGCACTCCTCCAGTGAGGCAGTTGGCAATTTACATCCCGCCCATCAGCATAACAAGGCTCCCTGTTCTCCAGGGCCTATCTTGCCTTTCTGGTTTTTACACATTTTGTGGATGTCCCTTTTGACCGGTGGGAAGTGATACTTCTTTGTAGTGCAGATTTGCATTTCCCGCTTGCTAGTTTGGCCAAAAAGGGCGTATGCGTTTTCTCCTGAATATATTCAGGAGAAAACGCATACGCCCTTTTTGGCCAAATGCGTCATTGTCGAAGTCGTGCCCCTCTTCCTGTGCTTTAAAGGCGATTCCAACGTACCTCTTGTAATCTGTTTCCTGCTATTCTGCCTGGCTTTCAAGTCTGCCTCGTTGCCTTCCCTCAACAGATTTTTGGAAGATAGTTGTCCTTTATTACTCTGCCAGTTTGTGAATTGCTGTGGCCCTGAGCTCCATTTTCCAACTCGTTTTTTGTGAGCTGTACGCAAGTCCAAAATTTTGGTTCAGGACCTATACTGGTTCCCAGTGGGTGGCTGAGACTCTGGTAAATTCTTTTTCCTGCCAGGAAATTAGAGTGACATATGCCCGTCCAAATGCCTAACAGCAACTCTCTCATTGGTTCTCCCTCTTCCCTTCCATCCTCTGCCAAATTGGCAACCTGTGCGAATCAGGAGGTTAAAGGGGCTGTCTCTCCAAGTTGGGAGATTGATAGTAAAGCAGTTGGAAAGTCAAACCGGAGCACCAGGAGAGGGACTACTCGTTGAGTTTTAGAAACCTTTTGTATTCACAGTGTGTCCATTCTCTAGGTTTCCCGTACATGTTATAGCTGTAGTAATATTCCCTTCAACCTGGAGAGTTGGCACCCATGGAATGGGGGCCATGCATTTTTGCTTTAAAGTGTCTGCATTTGCTCACCAAATCTCACCAATCCTCTCAGTCCCAAGTGTCCAGCCTTATGCCACATCCAGCTGTCATTGTAGACAGGGTTTTTCCAGGTTTCATCAGAGACCCTGAAGGAAATGTAAAGAATTTCCCTGTTTTTTTGGTTTTGTTTTTGAAATTCCTTTTTATAGTGGCTTTGAGCTGATTCTCTCTGCCATGTTTATGCCAGTCTAGACACACTTGATTCCCTTACAGAGACATATCAATACATAGGTTTTAAGATTCTTACTAGTCAGATCTATTCCTCTGCGGGAAATGTGGGGTTTTGAGTCCCTTTCACTGAGGAAGGTGTAGGTCCTGTCTATTCCACAGTTGGTTTTGGAAATGGTACCTGTGCTTATATCAAACTCTGGTTTTATGCATCACCCCACCTCTCCTTTCCCCTTAAGCAGGCATAAGAGTGTTTTCTAAATGTGAGACTCTGTTCTCTTTCCTAACTCAGTTCATGTGTAGCCATGTTTACAGGATCTTCATAAGTGATATCTTATGATAAGTTTCTTTTTCTGTGTGACTTATTTCACTTAGAATCATCGTACCTGAATCCACTCACTTTGCTGCTCCTGGTCTTATGACATTGATTTCATGGCTGAGGGATATTCCATCGTACATAAGTACCACAGTTTTTTGAACCATTTTTATATTTCCTGGGATATTTAAGGTGTACCCAAGTTGAGTTTCTTGTTAGCAGTGCAGCCCTAAATTTGGGGGTGGCTCTGTCTTATTGATTTTCAGTTTTCCCAAGGTATATTCTCTAGACTGGGAGTGCCCTTGGCTCTGTAGCTCTGTTGTTTAATTGTTTTAGGGAACACAATGCACTCCTCCAGTGAGGCAGTTGGCAATTTACATCCCGCCCATCAGCATAAGAAGGCTGCCTTTTCTCCAGGGCGTGTCTTGCCTTTCAGATTTTTACACATTTTGTGGATGTCCCTTTTGACCGGTGGGAAGTGATACTTCTTTGTAGTGCAGATTTCCATTGACCGCTTGCTTGCTTGGCCAAAAAGGGCGTATGCGTTTTCTCCTGAATATATTCAGGAGAAAACGCATACGCCCTTTTTGGCATAGTTTGTTATTGTCGAAGCTGTGCCCCTCTTCCTGTGCTTTAAAGGCGATTCCAACGTACCTCTTGAAATCTGTTTCCTGCTATTCTGCCTCGCTTTCAAGTCCGCCTCGTTGCCTTCCCTCAACAGATTTTTGGACGATAGTTTTCCTTTATTACTCTGCCAGTTTGTGAATTGCTGTGGCCCTGAGCTCCATTTTCCAACTCGTTTTTTGTGTGCTGTACGCAAGTCCAAAATTTTGGTTCAGGACCTATACTGGTTCCCGTTGGGTGGCTGAGACTCTGGTTAATTCTTCTTCCTGCCGGGAAATTAGAGTGACATGTGCCCGTCCAAATGCCTAACAGTAACTCTCTCATTGGTTCTCCCTCTTCCCTTCCATCCTCTGCCAAATTGGCAACCTGTGCGAACCAGGAGGTTAAAGGGGCTGTCTCTCCAAGTTGGGAGATTGATAGTAAAGCAGTTGGAAAGTCAAACCGGAGCACCAGGAGAGGGACTACTCGTTGAGTTTTAGAAACCTTTTGTATTCACAGTGTGTCCATTCTCTAGGTTTCCCGTACATGTTATAGCTGTAGTAATATTCCCTTCAACCTGGAGAGCTGGGACCCATGGAATGGGGGCCATGCATTTTTGCTTTAAAGGGTCTGCATTTGCTCACCCAATCTCACCAATCCTCTCAGTCCCAAGTGTCCAGCCTTATGCCACATCCAGCTGTCATTGTAGATAGGGTCATTCCAGGTTTCATCAGAGACCCTGAAGGAAATGTAAAGAATTTCCCTGTTTTTTGGTTTTGTTTTTGAAATTCCTTTTTATAGTGGCTTTGAGCTCATTCTCGCTTCCATGTTTATGCCAGTGTAGACACACTTGATTCCCTTACAGAGACATATCAATACATAAGTTTTAAGATTCTTACTAGTCAGATCTATTCCTCTGTGGGAAATATGGGGTTTTGAGTCCCTTTCACTGAGGAAGGTGTAGGTATTGTCTATTCCACAGTTGGTTTTAGAAATGGTACCTGTGCTTATATCAAACTCTGGTTTTATGCATCACCCCACCTCTCCTTTCCCCTTAAGCAGGCATAAGAGTGTTTTCTAAATGTGAGACTCTGTTCTCTTTCCTAACTCAGTTCATGTGTAGCCATGTTTACAGGATCTTCATAAGTGATATCTTATGATAAGTTTCTTTTTCTGTGTGACTTATTTCACTTAGAATCATCGTACCTGAATCCACTCACTTTGCTGCTCCTGGTTTTATGACATTGATTTCATGGCTGAGGGATATTCCATCGGACATAAATACCACAGTTTTTTGAACCATTTTTATATTTCCTGGGATATTTAAGGTGTACCCAAGTTGAGGTTCTTGTAAGCAGTGCAGCCCTAAATTTGGGGGTGGCTCTGTCTTATTGATTTTCAGTTTTCCAAATGTATATTCCCTAGACTGGAAGTGCCCTTGGCTCTGTAGCTCTGTTGTTTACTTGTTTTAGGGAACGCAATGCACTCCTCCAGTGAGGCAGTTGGCAATTTACATCCCGCCCATCAGCATAACAAGGCTCCCTGTTCTCCAGGGCCTATCTTGCCTTTCTGGTTTTTACACATTTTGTGGATGTCCCTTTTGACCGGTGGGAAGTGATACTTCTTTGTAGTGCAGATTTGCATTTCCCGCTTGCTAGTTTGGCCAAAAAGGGCGTATGCGTTTTCTCCTGAATATATTCAGGAGAAAACGCATACGCCCTTTTTGGCCAAATGCGTCATTGTCGAAGTCGTGCCCCTCTTCCTGTGCTTTAAAGGCGATTCCAACGTACCTCTTGTAATCTGTTTCCTGCTATTCTGCCTGGCTTTCAAGTCTGCCTCGTTGCCTTCCCTCAACAGATTTTTGGAAGATAGTTGTCCTTTATTACTCTGCCAGTTTGTGAATTGCTGTGGCCCTGAGCTCCATTTTCCAACTCGTTTTTTGTGAGCTGTACGCAAGTCCAAAATTTTGGTTCAGGACCTATACTGGTTCCCAGTGGGTGGCTGAGACTCTGGTAAATTCTTTTTCCTGCCAGGAAATTAGAGTGACATATGCCCGTCCAAATGCCTAACAGCAAATCTCTCATTGGTTCTCCCTCTTCCCTTCCATCCTCTGCCAAATTGGCAACCTGTGCGAATCAGGAGGTTAAAGGGGCTGTCTCTCCAAGTTGGGAGATTGATAGTAAAGCAGTTGGAAAGTCAAACCGGAGCACCAGGAGAGGGACTACTCGTTGAGTTTTAGAAACCTTTTGTATTCACAGTGTGTCCATTCTCTAGGTTTCCCGTACATGTTATAGCTGTAGTAATATTCCCTTCAACCTGGAGAGTTGGCACCCATGGAATGGGGGCCATGCATTTTTGCTTTAAAGTGTCTGCATTTGCTCACCAAATCTCACCAATCCTCTCAGTCCCAAGTGTCCAGCCTTATGCCACATCCAGCTGTCATTGTAGACAGGGTTTTTCCAGGTTTCATCAGAGACCCTGAAGGAAATGTAAAGAATTTCCCTGTTTTTTTGGTTTTGTTTTTGAAATTCCTTTTTATAGTGGCTTTGAGCTGATTCTCTCTGCCATGTTTATGCCAGTCTAGACACACTTGATTCCCTTACAGAGACATATCAATACATAGGTTTTAAGATTCTTACTAGTCAGATCTATTCCTCTGCGGGAAATGTGGGGTTTTGAGTCCCTTTCACTGAGGAAGGTGTAGGTCCTGTCTATTCCACAGTTGGTTTTGGAAATGGTACCTGTGCTTATATCAAACTCTGGTTTTATGCATCACCCCACCTCTCCTTTCCCCTTAAGCAGGCATAAGAGTGTTTTCTAAATGTGAGACTCTGTTCTCTTTCCTAACTCAGTTCATGTGTAGCCATGTTTACAGGATCTTCATAAGTGATATCTTATGATAAGTTTCTTTTTCTGTGTGACTTATTTCACTTAGAATCATCGTACCTGAATCCACTCACTTTGCTGCTCCTGGTCTTATGACATTGATTTCATGGCTGAGGGATATTCCATCGTACATAAGTACCACAGTTTTTTGAACCATTTTTATATTTCCTGGGATATTTAAGGTGTACCCAAGTTGAGTTTCTTGTTAGCAGTGCAGCCCTAAATTTGGGGGTGGCTCTGTCTTATTGATTTTCAGTTTTCCCAAGGTATATTCTCTAGACTGGGAGTGCCCTTGGCTCTGTAGCTCTGTTGTTTAATTGTTTTAGGGAACACAATGCACTCCTCCAGTGAGGCAGTTGGCAATTTACATCCCGCCCATCAGCATAAGAAGGCTGCCTTTTCTCCAGGGCGTGTCTTGCCTTTCAGATTTTTACACATTTTGTGGATGTCCCTTTTGACCGGTGGGAAGTGATACTTCTTTGTAGTGCAGATTTCCATTGACCGCTTGCTTGCTTGGCCAAAAAGGGCGTATGCGTTTTCTCCTGAATATATTCAGGAGAAAACGCATACGCCCTTTTTGGCATAGTTTGTTATTGTCGAAGCTGTGCCCCTCTTCCTGTGCTTTAAAGGCGATTCCAACGTACCTCTTGAAATCTGTTTCCTGCTATTCTGCCTCGCTTTCAAGTCCGCCTCGTTGCCTTCCCTCAACAGATTTTTGGACGATAGTTTTCCTTTATTACTCTGCCAGTTTGTGAATTGCTGTGGCCCTGAGCTCCATTTTCCAACTCGTTTTTTGTGTGCTGTACGCAAGTCCAAAATTTTGGTTCAGGACCTATACTGGTTCCCGTTGGGTGGCTGAGACTCTGGTTAATTCTTCTTCCTGCCGGGAAATTAGAGTGACATGTGCCCGTCCAAATGCCTAACAGTAACTCTCTCATTGGTTCTCCCTCTTCCCTTCCATCCTCTGCCAAATTGGCAACCTGTGCGAACCAGGAGGTTAAAGGGGCTGTCTCTCCAAGTTGGGAGATTGATAGTAAAGCAGTTGGAAAGTCAAACCGGAGCACCAGGAGAGGGACTACTCGTTGAGTTTTAGAAACCTTTTGTATTCACAGTGTGTCCATTCTCTAGGTTTCCCGTACATGTTATAGCTGTAGTAATATTCCCTTCAACCTGGAGAGCTGGGACCCATGGAATGGGGGCCATGCATTTTTGCTTTAAAGGGTCTGCATTTGCTCACCCAATCTCACCAATCCTCTCAGTCCCAAGTGTCCAGCCTTATGCCACATCCAGCTGTCATTGTAGATAGGGTCATTCCAGGTTTCATCAGAGACCCTGAAGGAAATGTAAAGAATTTCCCTGTTTTTTGGTTTTGTTTTTGAAATTCCTTTTTATAGTGGCTTTGAGCTCATTCTCGCTTCCATGTTTATGCCAGTGTAGACACACTTGATTCCCTTACAGAGACATATCAATACATAAGTTTTAAGATTCTTACTAGTCAGATCTATTCCTCTGCGGGAAATATGGGGTTTTGAGTCCCTTTCACTGAGGAAGGTGTAGGTATTGTCTATTCCACAGTTGGTTTTAGAAATGGTACCTGTGCTTATATCAAACTCTGGTTTTATGCATCACCCCACCTCTCCTTTCCCCTTAAGCAGGCATAAGAGTGTTTTCTAAATGTGAGACTCTGTTCTCTTTCCTAACTCAGTTCATGTGTAGCCATGTTTACAGGATCTTCATAAGTGATATCTTATGATAAGTTTCTTTTTCTGTGTGACTTATTTCACTTAGAATCATCGTACCTGAATCCACTCACTTTGCTGCTCCTGGTTTTATGACATTTATTTCATGGCTGAGGGATATTCCATCGGACATAAATACCACAGTTTTTTGAACCATTTTTATATTTCCTGGGATATTTAAGGTGTACCCAAGTTGAGGTTCTTGTAAGCAGTGCAGCCCTAAATTTGGGGGTGGCTCTGTCTTATTGATTTTCAGTTTTCCAAATGTATATTCCCTAGACTGGAAGTGCCCTTGGCTCTGTAGCTCTGTTGTTTACTTGTTTTAGGGAACGCAATGCACTCCTCCAGTGAGGCAGTTGGCAATTTACATCCCGCCCATCAGCATAACAAGGCTCCCTGTTCTCCAGGGCCTATCTTGCCTTTCTGGTTTTTACACATTTTGTGGATGTCCCTTTTGACCGGTGGGAAGTGATACTTCTTTGTAGTGCAGATTTGCATTGCCCGCTTGCTAGTTTGGCCAAAAAGGGCGTATGCGTTTTCTCCTGAATATATTCAGGAGAAAACGCATACGCCCTTTTTGGCCAAATGCGTCATTGTCGAAGTCGTGCCCCTCTTCCTGTGCTTTAAAGGCGATTCCAACGTACCTCTTGTAATCTGTTTCCTGCTATTCTGCCTGGCTTTCAAGTCTGCCTCGTTGCCTTCCCTCAACAGATTTTTGGAAGATAGTTGTCCTTTATTACTCTGCCAGTTTGTGAATTGCTGTGGCCCTGAGCTCCATTTTCCAACTCGTTTTTTGTGAGCTGTACGCAAGTCCAAAATTTTGGTTCAGGACCTATACTGGTTCCCAGTGGGTGGCTGAGACTCTGGTAAATTCTTTTTCCTGCCAGGAAATTAGAGTGACATATGCCCGTCCAAATGCCTAACAGCAACTCTCTCATTGGTTCTCCCTCTTCCCTTCCATCCTCTGCCAAATTGGCAACCTGTGCGAATCAGGAGGTTAAAGGGGCTGTCTCTCCAAGTTGGGAGATTGATAGTAAAGCAGTTGGAAAGTCAAACCGGAGCACCAGGAGAGGGACTACTCGTTGAGTTTTAGAAACCTTTTGTATTCACAGTGTGTCCATTCTCTAGGTTTCCCGTACATGTTATAGCTGTAGTAATATTCCCTTCAACCTGGAGAGTTGGCACCCATGGAATGGGGGCCATGCATTTTTGCTTTAAAGTGTCTGCATTTGCTCACCAAATCTCACCAATCCTCTCAGTCCCAAGTGTCCAGCCTTATGCCACATCCAGCTGTCATTGTAGACAGGGTTTTTCCAGGTTTCATCAGAGACCCTGAAGGAAATGTAAAGAATTTCCCTGTTTTTTTGGTTTTGTTTTTGAAATTCCTTTTTATAGTGGCTTTGAGCTGATTCTCTCTGCCATGTTTATGCCAGTCTAGACACACTTGATTCCCTTACAGAGACATATCAATACATAGGTTTTAAGATTCTTACTAGTCAGATCTATTCCTCTGCGGGAAATGTGGGGTTTTGAGTCCCTTTCACTGAGGAAGGTGTAGGTCCTGTCTATTCCACAGTTGGTTTTGGAAATGGTACCTGTGCTTATATCAAACTCTGGTTTTATGCATCACCCCACCTCTCCTTTCCCCTTAAGCAGGCATAAGAGTGTTTTCTAAATGTGAGACTCTGTTCTCTTTCCTAACTCAGTTCATGTGTAGCCATGTTTACAGGATCTTCATAAGTGATATCTTATGATAAGTTTCTTTTTCTGTGTGACTTATTTCACTTAGAATCATCGTACCTGAATCCACTCACTTTGCTGCTCCTGGTCTTATGACATTGATTTCATGGCTGAGGGATATTCCATCGTACATAAGTACCACAGTTTTTTGAACCATTTTTATATTTCCTGGGATATTTAAGGTGTACCCAAGTTGAGTTTCTTGTTAGCAGTGCAGCCCTAAATTTGGGGGTGGCTCTGTCTTATTGATTTTCAGTTTTCCCAAGGTATATTCTCTAGACTGGGAGTGCCCTTGGCTCTGTAGCTCTGTTGTTTAATTGTTTTAGGGAACACAATGCACTCCTCCAGTGAGGCAGTTGGCAATTTACATCCCGCCCATCAGCATAAGAAGGCTGCCTTTTCTCCAGGGCGTGTCTTGCCTTTCTGATTTTTACACATTTTGTGGATGTCCCTTTTGACCGGTGGGAAGTGATACTTCTTTGTAGTGCAGATTTCCATTGACCGCTTGCTTGCTTGGCCAAAAAGGGCGTATGCGTTTTCTCCTGAATATATTCAGGAGAAAACGCATACGCCCTTTTTGGCATAGTTTGTTATTGTCGAAGCTGTGCCCCTCTTCCTGTGCTTTAAAGGCGATTCCAACGTACCTCTTGAAATCTGTTTCCTGCTATTCTGCCTCGCTTTCAAGTCCGCCTCGTTGCCTTCCCTCAACAGATTTTTGGACGATAGTTGTCCTTTATTACTCTGCCAGTTTGTGAATTGCTGTGGCCCTGAGCTCCATTTTCCAACTCGTTTTTTGGGAGCTGTTCGCAAGTCCAAAATTTTGGTTCAGGACCTATACTGGTTCCCGGTGGGGGGCTGAGACTCTGGTTAATTCTTCTTCCTGCCGGGAAATTAGTGTGACATGTGCCCGTCCAAATGCCTAACAGTAACTCTCTCATTGGTTCTCCCTCTTCCCTTCCATCCTCTGCCAAATTGGCAACCTGTGCGAACCAGGAGGTTAAAGGGGCTGTCTCTCCAAGTTGGGAGATTGATAGTAAAGCAGTTGGAAAGTGAAACCGGAGCACCAGGAGAGGGACTACTCGTTGAGTTTTAGAAACCTTTTGTATTCACAGTGTGTCCATTCTCTAGCTTTCCCGTACATGTTATAGCTGTAGTAATATTCCCTTCAACATGGAGAGATGGGACCCATGGAATGGGGGCCATGCATTTTTGCTTTAAAGGGTCTGCATGTGCTCACCCAATCTCACCAATCCTCTCAGTCCCAACTGTCAGGCCTTATGGCACATCCAGCTGTCATTGTAGACAGGGTTTTTCCAGGTTTCATCAGAGACCCTGAAGGAAATGGAAAGAATTTCCCTGTTTTCTGGTTTTCTTTTTGAAATTCCTTTTTATACTGGGTTTGAGCTGATTCTCTCTGCCATGTTTATGCCAGTCTAGACACACTTGATTCCCTTACAGAGACATATCAATACATAGGTTTTAAGATTCTTACTAGTCAGATCTATTCCTCTGCGGGAAATATGGGGTTTAGAGTCCCATTCACTGAGGAAGGTGTAGTCTTGTCTATTCCACAGTTGGTTTTGGAAATGGTACCTGTGCTTATATCAAACTCTGGTTTTATGCATCACCCCACCTCTCCTTTCCCCTTCAGCAGGCATAAGAGTGTTTTCTCAATGTGAGACTCTGTTCTCTTTCCTAACTCAGTTCATGTGTAGCCATGTTTACAGGATCTTCATAAGTGATATCTTATGATAAGTTTCTTTTTCTGTGTGACTTATTTCACTTAGAATCATCGTACCTGAATCCACTCACTTTGCTGCTCCTGGTCTTATGACATTGATTTCATGGCTGAGGGATATTCCATCGGACATAAATACCACAGTTTTTTGAACCATTTTTATATTTCCTGGGATATTTAAGGTGTACCCAAGTTGAGGTTCTTGTAAGCAGTTCAGCCCTAAATTTGGGGGTGGCTCTGTCTTATTGATTTTCAGTTTTCCCATTGTATATTCCCCAGACTGGAAGTGCCCTTGGCTCTGTAGCTCTGTCGTTTACTTGTTTTAGGGAACGCAATGCACTCCTCCAGTGAGGCAGTTGGCAATTTACATCCCGCCCATCAGCATAACAAGGCTCCCTGTTCTCCAGGGCCTGTCTTGCCTTTCTGGTTTTTACACATTTTGTGGATGTCCCTTTTGACCGGTGGGAAGTGATACTTCTTTGCAGTGCAGATTTGCATTGCCCGCTTGCTTGTTTGGCCAAAAAGGGCGTATGCGTTTTCTCCTGAATATATTCAGGAGAAAACGCATACGCCCTTTTAGGCCAACTGCGTCATTGTCGAAGTTGTGCCCCTCTTCCTGTGCTTTAAAGGCGATTCCAACGTACCTCTTGAAATCTGTTTCCTGCTATTCTGCCTGGCTTTCAAGTCTGCCTCGTTGCCTTCCCTCAACAGATTTTTGGACGATAGTTGTCCTTTATTACTCTGCCAGTTTGTGAATTGCTGTGGCCCTGAGCTCCCTTTTCAACTCGTTTTTTGTGAGCTGTACGCAAGTCCAAAATTTTGGTTCAGGACCTATACTGGTTCCCGGTGGGTGGCTGAGACTCTGGTTAATTCTTCTTCCTGCCGGGAAATTAGAGTGAAATATGCCCGTCTAAATGCCTAACAGTAACTCTCTCATTGGTTCTCCCTCTTCCCTTCCATCCTCTGCCAAATTGGCAACCTGTGCGAACCAGGAGGTTAAAGGGGCTGTCTCTCCAAGTTGGGAGATTGATAGTAAAGCAGTTGGAAAGTCAAACCGGAGCACAAGGAGAGGGACTACTCGTTGAGTTTTAGAAACCTTTTGTATTCACAGTGTGTCCATTCTCTAGGTTTCCCGTACATGTTATATCTGTAGTAATATTCCCTTCAACCTGGAGAGTTGGGACCCATGGAATGGGCGCCATGCATATTTGCTTTAAAGGGTCTGCATTTGCTCACCCAATCTCACCAATCCTCTCAGTCCCAAGTGTCCAGCCTTATGCCACAAGCAGCTGTCATTGTAGACAGGGTTTTTCCAAGTTTCATCAGAGACCCTGAAGGAAATGTAAAGAATTTCCCTGTTTTTTTGGTTTTGTTTTTGAATTTCCTTTTTATAGTGGGTTTGAGCTGATTCTCTCTGCCATGTTTATGCCAGTCTAGACACACTTGATTCCCTTACAGAGACATATCAATACATAGGTTTTAAGATTCTTACTAGTCAGATCTATTCCTCTGCGGGAAATATGGGGTTTTGAGTCCCTTTCACTGAGGAAGGTGTAGGTCTTGTCTATGCCACAGTTGGTTTTGGAAATGGTACCTGTGCTTATATCAAACTCTGGTTTTATGCATCACCCCACCTCTCCTTTCCCCTTAAGCAGGCATAAGAGTGTTTTCTAAATGTGAGACTCTGGTCTCTTTCCTAACTCAGTTCATGTGTAGCCATGTTTACAGGATCTTCATAAGTGATATCTTATGATAAGTTTCTTTTTCTGTGTGACTTATTTCACTTAGAATCATCGTACCTGAATCCACTCACTTTGCTGCTCCTGGTCTTATGACATTGATTTCATGGCTGAGGGATATTCCATCGGACATATGTACCACAGTTTTTTGAACCATTTTTATATTTCCTGGGATATTTAAGGTGTACCCAAGTTGAGGTTCTTGTTAGCAGTGCAGCCCTAAATTTGGGGGTGGCTCTGTCTTATTGATTTTCAGTTTTCCCAAGGTATATTTTCTAGACTGGGTGTGCCCTTGGCTCTGTAGCTCTGTTGTTTACTTGTTTTAGGGAACACAATGCACTCCTCCAGTGAGGCAGTTGGCAATTTACATCCCGCCCATCAGCATAACAAGGCTGCCTTTTCTCCAGGGCGTGTCTTGCCTTTCTGATTTTTACACATTTTGTGGATGTCCCTTTTGACCGGTGGGAAGTGATACTTCTTTGTAGTGCAGATTTGCATTGCCCGCTTGCTTGCTTGGCCAAAAAGGGCGTATGCGTTTTCTCCTGAATATATTCAGGAGAAAACGCATTCGCCCCTTTGGGCCAAGTTCGTCATTGTCGAAGTTGTGCACCTCTTCCTGTGCTTTAAAGGTGATTCCTACGTACCTCTTGAAATCTGTTTCCTGCTATTTTGCCTCGCTTTCAAGTCCGCCTCGTTGCCTTCCCTCAACAGATTTTTGGACGATAGTTGTCCTTTATTACTCTGCCAGTTTGTGAATTGCTGTGGCCCTGAGCTCCATTTTCCAACTCGTTTTTTGTGAGCTGTACGCAAGTCCAAAATTTTGGTTCAAGACCTACACTGGTTCCCGGTGGGTGGCTGAGACTCTGGTTAATTCTTCTTCCTGCCGGGAAATTAGAGTGACATGTGCCCGTCCAAATGCCTAACAGCTACTCTCTCATTGGTTCTCCCTCTTCCCTTCCATCCTCTGCCAAATTGGCAACCTGTGCGAACCAGCAGGTTAAAGGGGCTGTCTCTCCAAGTTGGGAGATTGATAGTAAAGCAGTTGGAAAGTCAAACCGGACCACCAGGAGAGGGACTACTCGTTGAGTTTTAGAAACCTTTTGTATTCACTGTGTGTCCATTCTCTAGGTTTCCCGTACATGTTATAGCCGTAGTAATATTCCCTTCCACATGGAGAGTTGGGACCCATGGAATGGGGGCCATGCATTTTTGCTTTAAAGGGTCTGCGTTTGCTCACCCAATCTCACCAATCCTCTCAGTCCCAAGTGTCCAGCCTTATGCCACATCCAGCTGTCATTGTAGATAGGGTCATTCCAGGTTTCATCAGAGACCCTGAAGGAAATGTAAAGAATTTCCCTGTTTTTTGGTTTTGTTTTTGAAATTCCTTTTTATAGTGGCTTTGAGCTCATTCTCGTTGCCATGTTTATGCCAGTCTAGACACACTTGATTCCGTTACAGAGACATATCAATACATAGGTTTTAAGATTCTTACTAGTCAGATCTATTCCTCTGCGGGAAATATGGGGTTTTGAGTCCCTTTCACTGAGGAAGGTGTAGGTCTTGTCTATTCCACAGTTGGTTTTAGAAATGGTACCTGTGCTTATATCAAACTCTGGTTTTATGCATCACCCCACCTCCCCTTTCCCCTTAAGCAGGCATAAGAGTGTTTTCTAAATGTGAGTCTCTGTTCTCTTTCCTAACTCAGTTCATGTGTAGCCATGTTTACACGATCTTCATAAGTCATATCTTATGATAAGTTTCTTTTTCTGTGTGACTTATTTCACTTAGAATCATCGTACCTGAATCCACTCACTTTGCTGCTCCTGGTCTTATGACATTGATTTCATGGCTGAGGGATATTCCATCGGACATAAATACCACAGTTTTTTGAACCATTTTCATACTTCCTGGGATATTTAAGGTGTACCCAAGTTGAGGTTCTTGTCAGCAGTGCAGCCGGAAATTTGGGGGTGGCCCTGTCTTATTGATTTTCAGTTTTCCCAATGTATATTCCCTAGACTGGAAGTGCCCTTGGCTCTGTAGCTCTGTTGTTTACTTGTTTTAGGGAACGCAATGCACTCCTCCAGTGAGGCAGTTGGCAATTTACATCCCGCCCATCAGCATAACAAGGCTCCCTGTTCTCCAGGGCCTGTCTTGCCTTTCTGGTTTTTACACATTTTGTGGATGTCCCTTTTGACCGGTGGGATGTGATACTTCTTTGTAGTGCAGATTTGCATTGCCCGCTTGCTTGTTTGGCCAAAAAGGGCGTATGCGTTTTCTCCTGAATATATTCAGGAGAAAACGCATACGCCCTTTTTGGCCAACTGCATCATTGTCGAAGTTGTGCCCCTCTTCCTGTGCTTTAAAGGCGATTCCAACGTACCTCTTGTAATCTGTTTCCTGCTATTCTGCCGGGCTTTCAAGTCTGCCTCGTTGCCTTCCCTCAACAGATTTTTGGACGATAGTTGTCCTTTATTACTCTGCCAGTTTATGAATTGCTGTGGCCCTGAGCTCCATTTTCCAACTCGTTTTTTGTGAGCTGTACGCAAGTCCAAAATTTTGGTTCAGGACCTATACTGGTTCCCGGTGGGTGGCTGAGACTCTGGTTAATTCTTCTTCCTGCCGGGAAATTAGAGTGACATGTGCCCGTCCAAATGCCTAACAGTAACTCTCTCATTGGTTCTCCCTCTTCCCTTCAATCTTCTGCCAAATTGGCAACCTGTGTGAACAAGGAGGTTAAAGGTGTTGTATCTCCAAGTTGGGAGATTGATAGGAAAGCAGTTGGAAAGTCAAACCGGAGCACCAGGAGAGGGACTTCTCGTTGAGTTTTAGAAACCTTTTGTATTCACTGTGTGTCCATTCTCTAGGTTTCCCGTACATGTTATATCTGTAGTAATGTTCCCTTCAACATGGAGAGTTGGGACTCATGGAATGGGGGCCATGCATTTTTGCTTTAAAGGGTCTGCATTTGCTCACCCAATCTCACCAATCCTCTCAGTCCCAAGTGTCCAGCCTTATGCCACATCCAGCTGTCATTGTAGATAGGGTCATTCCAGGTTTCATCAGAGACCCTGAAGGAAATGTAAAGAATTTCCCTGTTTTTCGGTTTTGTTTTTGAAATTCCTTTTTATAGTGGGTTTGAGCTGATTCTCACTGCCATGTTTATGCCAGTCTAGACACACTTGATTCCCTTACAGAGACATATCAGTACATAGGTTTTAAGATTCTTACTAGTCAGATCTATTCCTCTGCGGGAAATATGGGGTTTTGAGTCCCTTTCACTGAGGAAGGTATAGGTCTTGTCTATTCCACAGTTGGCTTTAGAAATGGTACCTGTGCTTATATCAAACTCTGGTTTTATGCATCACCCCACCTCTCCTTTCCCCTTAAGCAGGAATAAGAGTGTTTTCTAAATGTGAGACTCTGTTCTCTTTCCTAACTCAGTTCATGTGTAGCCATGTTTACAGGATCTTCATATGTGATATCTTATGGTAAGTCTCTTTTTCTGTGTGACTTATTTCACTTAGAATCATCGTACCTGAATCCACTCACTTTGCTGCTCCTGGTCTTATGACATTGATTTCATGGCTGAGGGATATTCCATCGTACATAAATACCACAGTTTTTTGAACCATTTTTATATTTCCTGGGATATTTAAGGTGTACCAAGTTGAGGTTCTTGTAAGCAGTGCAGCCCTAAATTTGGGGGTGGCACTGTCTTATTGATTTTCAGTTTTCCCAAGGTATATTCCTTAGAGTGGATGTGCCCTTGGCTCTGTAGCTCTGTTGATTAATTGTTTTAGGGAACGCAATGCACTCCTCCGGTGAGGCAGTTGGCAATTTACATCCTGCCCATCAGCATAACAAGGCTCCCTGTTCTCCAGAGCCTGTCTTGACTTTCTGGTTTTTACACATTTTGTGGATGTCCCTTTTGACAAGTGGGAAGTGATACTTCTTTGTAGTGCAGATTTGTATTGCCCGCTTGCTTGCTTGGCCAAAAAGGGCGTATGCGTTTTCTCCTGAATATATTCAGGAGAAAACGCATACGCCCATTTTGGCCTAGTGCGTCATTGTCCAAATTGTGCACCTCTTCCTGTGCTTTAAAGGCGATTCCAACGTACCTCTTGAAATCTGTTTCCTGCTATTCTGCCTCACTTTCAAGTCCGCCTCGTTGCCTTCCCTCAACAGATTTTTGGACGATAGTTGTCCTTTATTACTCTGCCAGTTTGTGAATTGCTGTGCCCCTGTGCTCCATTTTTCAACTCGTTTTTTGTGAGCTGTACGCAAGTCCAAAATTTTGGTTCAGGATCTATACTGGTTCCCGGTGGGTGGCTGAGACTCTGGTTAATTCTTCTTCCTGCCCGGAAATTAGAGTGACATGTGCCCGTCCAAATGCCTATCAGCTACTCTCTCATTGGTTCTCCCTCTTCCCTTCAATCCTCTGCCAAATTGGCAACCTGTGTGAACAAGGAGGTTAAAGGTGTTGTATCTCCAAGTTGGGAGATTGATAGGAAAGCAGTTGGAAAGTCAAACGGGAGCACCAGGAGAGGGACTTCTCGTTGATTTTTAGAAACCATGTGTATTCACTGTGTGTCCATTCTCTAGGTTTCCAGTACATGTTATATCTGTAGTAATATTCCCTTCAACATGGAGAGTTGGGACCCATGGAATGGGGGCCATGCATTTTTGCTTTAAAGGGTCTGCATTTGCTCACCCAATCTCACCAATCCTCTCAGTCCCAAGTGTCCAGCCTTATGCCACATCCAGCTGTCATGGTAGATAGGGTCATTCCAGGTTTCATCGGAGATCCTGAAGGAAATGTAAAGAATTTCCCTGTTTTTTGGTTTTGTTTTTGAAATTCCTTTTTATAGTGGGTTTGAGCTGATTCTCGCTGCCATGTTTATGCCAGTCTAGACACACTTGATTCCCTTACAGAGACATATCAATACATAGGTTTTAAGATTCTTACTAGTCAGATCTATTCCTCTGCGGGAAATATGGGGTTTTGAGTCCCTTTCACTGAGGAAGGTGTAGGTCTTGTCTATTCCACAGTTGGTTTTAGAAATGGTACCTGTGTTTATATCAAACTCTGGTTTTATGCATCACCCCACCTCTCCTTTCCCCTTAAGCAGGCATAAGCGTGTTTTCTAAATGTGAGGCTCTGTTCTCTTTCCTAACTCAGTTCATGTGTAGCCATGTTTACAGGATCTTCGTAAGTGATATCTTATGATAAGTTTCTTTTTCTGTGTGACTTATTTCACTTAGAATCATCGTACATGAATCCACTCACTTTGCTGCTCCTGGTCTTATGACATTGATTTCATGGCTGAGGGATATTCCATCGTACATAAATACCACATTTTTTTGAACCAATTTTATATGTCCTGGGATATTTAAGGTGTACCCAAGTTGAGGTTCTTGTAAGCAGTGCAGCCCTAAATTTGGGGGTGGCTCTGTCTTATTGATTTTCAGTTTTTCCAAGGTATATTCCCTAGACTGGATGTGGCCTTGGCTCTGTAGCTCACTTGTTTACTTGTTTTAGGGAACGCAATGCACTCCTCCAGTGAGGCAGTTGGCAATTTACATCCCGCCCATCAGCATAACAAGGCTCCCTGTTCTCCAGGGCCTATCTTGCCTTTCTGCTTTTTACACATTTTGTGGATGTCCCTTTGGACCGGTGGGAAATGAAACTTCTGTGTAGTGCAGATTTGCATTGCCCGCTTGCTTGCTTGGCCAAAAAGGGCGTATGCGTTTTCTCCTGAATATATTCAGGAGAAAACGCATACGCCCTTTTTGGCCAAGTGTGTCATTGTGGAAGTTGTGCCCCGCTTCCTGTGCTTTAAAGGCGATTCCAACGTACCTCTTGAAATCTGTTTCCTGCTATTCTGCCTCGCTTTCAAGTCCGCCTCGCTGCCTTCCCTCAACAGATTTTTGGACGACAGTTGTCCTTTATTACTCTGCCAGTTTGTGAATTGCTGTGCCCCTGAGCTCCATTTTTCAACTCGTATTTTGTGAGCTGTACGCAAGTCCAAAATTTTGGTTCAGGACCTATACTGGTTCCCGGTGGTTGGCTGAGTCTCTGGTTAATTCTTCTTCCTTCCGGGGAATTAGAGTTACATGTGCCCGTCCAAATATCTAACAGCTACTCTATCATTGGTTCTCCCTCTTCCCTTCCATCCTCTGCCAAATTGGCAACCTGTGCGAACCAGGAGGTTAAAGGGGTTGTCTTTCCAAGTTGGGAGATTGATAGTAAAGCAGTTGGAAAGTCAAACCGGAGCACCAGGTGAGGGACTACTCGTTGAGTTTTACAAACCTTTTGTATTCACAGTGTGTCCATTCTCTAGGTTGCCCGTACATGTTATAGCTGTAGTAATATTCCCTTCAACATGGATAGTTGGGACCCATGGAATGGGGGCCATGCATTTTTGCTTTAAAGTGTCTGCATGTGCTCACCCAATCTCACCAATCCCCTCAGTCCGAAGTGTCCAGCCTTATGCCACATCCAGCTGTCATTGTAGATAGGGTCATTCCAGGTTTCATCAGAGACCCTGAAGGAAATGTAAAGAATTTCCCTGTTTTTTGGTTTTGTTTTTGAAATTCCGTTTTATAGTGGGTTTGAGTTGATTCTCGCTTCCATGTTTATGCCAGTCTAGACACACTTGATTCCCTTACAGAGACATATCAATACATAGGTTTTAAGATTCTTACTAGTCAGATCTATTCCTCTGCGGGAAATATGGGGTTTTGAGTCCCTTTCACTGAGGAAGGTGTAGGTCTTGTCTATTCCACAGTTGGTTTTAGAAATGGTACCTGTGCTTATATCAAACTCTGGTTTTATGCATCACCCCACCTCTCCTTTCCCCTTAAGCAGGCATAAGCGTGTTTTCTAATTGTGAGACTCTGTTCTCTTTCCTAACTCAGTTCATGTGTAGCCATGTTTACTGGATCTTCATAAGTGATATCTTATGATAAGTCTCTTTTTCTGTGTGACTTATTTCACTTAGAATCATCGTACCTGAATCCACTCACTTTGCTGCTCCTGGTCTTATGACATTGATTTTATGACTGAGAGATATTCCATCGTACATAAATACCACAGTTTTTTGACCCATTTTTATATTTCCTGGGATATTTAAGGTGTACCCAAGTTGAGGTTCTTGTAAGCAGTGCAGCCCTAAATTTGGGGGTGGCTCTGTCTTATTGATTTTCAGTTTTCCCAAGGTATATTCCCGAGACTGGATGTGCCCTTGGCTCTCTAGCTCTGTTGTTTACTTCTTTTAGGGAACGCAATGCACTCCTCCAGTGAGGCAGTTAGCAATTTACATCCCGCCCATCAGCATAACAAGGCTCCCTGTTCTCCAGTGCCTGTCTTGCGTTTCTGGTTTTTACACATTTTGTGCATGTCCCTTTGGACCGGTGGGAAGTGATACTTCTTTGCAGTGCAGATTTGCATTGCCCGCTTGCTTGCTTGGCCAAAAAGGGCGTATGTGTTTTCTCCTTAATATATTCAGGAGAAAATGCATACGCCCTTTTTGGCCAAGTGTGTCATTGTGGAAGTAGTGCCCCTCTTCCTGTGCTTTAAAGGCGATTCCAACGTACCTCTTGAAATCTGTTTCCTGCTATTCTGCCTCGCTTTCAAGTCCGCCTCGTTGCCTTCCCTCAACAGATTTTTGGACGATAGTTGTCCTTTATTACTCTGCCATTTTGTGAAATGCTGTGCCCCTGTGCTCCATTTTTCAACTCGTTTTGTGTGAGCTGTACGCTAGTCCAAAATTTTGGTTCAGAACCTATACTGGTTCCCGGTGGGTGGCTGAGACTCTGGTTAATTCTTCTTCCTGCCGGGAAATTAGAGTGACATGTGCCCGTCCAAATGTCTAACAGCTACTCTCTCATTGGTTCTCCCTCTTCCCTTCCATCCTCTGCCAAATTGGTAACCTATGCGAACCAGGAGGTTAAAGGGGCTGTCTCTCCAAGTTGGGAGATTGATAGTAAAGCAGTTGGAAAGTCAAACCGGAGCACCAGGAGAGGGACTTCTCGTTGAGTTTTAGAAACATTTTGTATTCACTGTGTGTCCATTCTCTAGGTTTCCCGTACATGTTATATCTGTAGTAATATTCCCTTCAACATGGAGAGTTGGGACCCATGGAATGGGGGCCATGCATTTTTGCTTTAAAGGGTCTGCATTTGCTCACCCAATCTCACCAATCCTCTCAGTCCGTAGTGTCCAGCCTTATGCCTCATCCAGCTGTCATTGTAGATAGGGTCATTCTAGGTTTCATCAGAGACCCTGAAGGAAATGTAAAGAATTTCCCAGTTTTCTGGTTTTGTTTTTGAAATTCCTTTTTATAGTGGGTTTGAGCTGATTCTCGCTACCATGTTTATGCCAGTCTAGACACACTTGATTCCCTTACAGAGACATATCAATACATAGGTTTTAAGATACTTACTAGTCAGATCTATTCCTCTGCGGGAAATATGGGGTTTTGAGTCCCTTTCACTGAGGAAGGTGTAGGTCTTGTCTATTCCACAGTTGGTTTTAGAAATGGTACCTGTGCTTATATCAAACTCTGGTTTTATGCATCACCCCACCTCTCCTTTCCCCTTAAGCAGGCATAAGAGTGTTTTCTAAATGTGAGACTCTGTTCTCTTTCCTAACTCAGTTCATGTGAAGCCATGTTGAGAGGATCTTCATAAGTGATATCTTATGATAAGTTTCTTTTTCTGTGTGACTTATTTCACTTAGAATCATCGTACCTGAATCCGCTCACTTTGCTGCTCCTGGTCTTATGACATTGATTTCATGGCTGAGGGATATTCCATCGTACATAAATACCACAGTTTTTTGAACCATTTTTATATTTCCTGGGATATTTAAGGTGTACCAAGTTGAGGTTCTTGTAAGCAGTGCAGCCCTAAATTTGGGGGTGTCTCTGTCTTATTGATTTTCAGTTTTCCCAAGTTATATTCCCTAGACAGGATGTGCCCTTGGCTCTGTAGCTCTGTTGATTACTTCTTTTAGGGAACGCAATGCACTCCTCCAGTGAGGCAGTTGGCAATTTACATCCCGCCCATCAGCATAACAAGGCTCCCTGTTCTCCAGGGCCTGTCTTGCCTTTCTGGTTTTTACACATTTTGTGGATGTCCCTTTTGAACGGTGGGAAGTGATACTTCTTTGTAGTGCAGATTTGCATTGCCCGCTTGCTTGCTTGGCCAAAAAGGGCGTATGCGTTTTCTCCTGAATATATTCAGGAGAAAACGCATACGCCCTTTTTGGCCAAGTGCGTCATTGTCGGAGTTGTGCCCCTCATCCTGCGCTTTAAAGGCGATTCCAACGTACCTCTTGAACTCTGTTTCCTGCTATTCTGCCTCGCTTTCAAGTCCGCCTCGTTGCCTTCCCTCAACAGATTTTTGGACGACAGTTGTCCTTTATTACTCTGCCAGTTTGTGAATTCCTGTGCCCCTGAGCTCCATTTTTCAACTCGTTTTTTGTGAGCTGTACGCAAGTCCAAAATTTTGGTTCAGGACCTATACAGGTTCCCGGTGGGTGGCTGAGACTCTGGTTAATTCTTCTTCCTTCCGGGAAATTAGAGTGACATGTGCCCGTCCAAATGCCTAACAGCTACTCTCTCATTGGTTCTCCCTCTTCCCTTCCATCCTCTGCCAAATTGGCAACCTGTGCGAACCAGGAGGTTAAAGGGATTGTCTCTCCAAGTTGGGAGATTGATAGTAAAGCAGTTGGAAAGTCAAACCGGAGCACCAGGAGAGGGACTACTCGTTGAGTTTTAGAAACCTTTTGTATTCACAGTGTGTCCATTCTCTAGGTTTTCCCGTACATGTTATAGCTGTAGTAATATTCCCTTCAACATGGAGAGTTGGGACCCATGGAATGGGGGCCATGCATTTTTGCTTTAAAGGGTCTGCATTTGCTCACCCAATCTCACCAATCCTCTCAGTCCCAAGTGTCCAGCCTTATGCCACATCCAGCTGTCATTGTAGACAGGGTTTTTCCAGGTTTCATCAGAGACCCTGAAGGAAATGTAAAGAATTTCCCTGTTTTTTGGTTTTGTTTTTGAAATTCCTTTTAATAATGGGTTTGAGCTGATTCTCACTGCCATGTTTATGCCAGTCTAGACACACTTGATTCCCTTACAGAGACATATCAATACATAGGTTTTAAGATTCTTAATAGTCAAATCTATTCCTCTGCGGGAAATATGGGGTTTTGAGTCCCTTTCACTGAGGAAGGTGTAGGTCTTGTCTATTCCACAGTTGGTGTTAGAAATGGTACCTCTGCTTATATCAAACTCTGGTTTTATGCATCACCCCACCTCTCCTTTCCCCTTAAGCAGGCATAAGAGTGTTTTATAAATGTGAGACTCTGTTCTCTTTCCTAACTCAGTTCATGTGTAGCCATGTTTACAGGATCTTCATAAGTCATATCTTATGATAAGTTTCTTTTTCTGTGTGACTTATTTCACTTAGAATCATCGTACCTGAATCCACTCACTTTGCTGCTCCTGGTCTTATGACATTGATTTCATGGCTGAAGGATATTCCATCGTACATAAATACCACAGTTTTTTGAACCATTTTTATATTTCCTGGGATATTTAAGGTGTACCCATGTTGAGATTCTTGTAAGCAGTGCAGCCCTAAATTTGGGTGTGGCTGTGTCTTATTGATTTTCAGTTTTCCCAAGGTATATTCCCTAGACTGGAAGTGCCCTTGGCTCTGTAGCTCTGTTGTTTACTTGTTTTAGGGAACGCAATGCACTCCTCCAGTGAGGCAGTTGGCAATTTATATCCCGCCCTACATCATAACATGGCTCCCTGTTCTCCAGGGCCTGTCTTGCCTTTCTGGTTTTTACACATTTTGTGGGTGTCCCTTTTGACCTGTGGGAAGTGATACTTCTTTGTAGTGCAGATTTGAATTTCCCGCTTGCTTGCTTGGCCAAAAAGTGTGTATGCGTTTTCTCCTGAATATATTCAGGAGAAAATGCATACGCACTTTTGGGCCAAGTGCGTCATTTTCGATGTTGTTCCCCTTTTCCTGTGCTTTAAAGGCGATTCCAACGTACCTCTTGAAATCTGTTTCCTGCTATTCTGCCTTGCTTTCAAGTCCGCCTCGTTGCCTTGCCTCAAAGATTTTTTGACGATAGTTGTCCTTTATTACTCTGCCAGTTAGTGAATTGCTGTGCCCCTGAGCTCCATTTTCCACCTCGTTTTTTGTGAGCTGTACGCAAGTCCAAAATTTTGGTTCAGGACCTATACTGGTTCCCGGTGGGTGGCTGTGACTCTGGTTAATTCTTCTTCCGGCCGGGAAATTAGAGTGACATGTGCCCGTCCAAATGCCTAACAGCTACTCTCTTTGGTTCTCCCTCTTCCCTTCCATCCTCTGCCAAATTGGAAACCTGTGCGAACCAGGAGGTTAAAGGTGTTGTATCTCCAAGTTGGGAGATTGATAGTAAAGCAGTTGGAAAGTCAAACCGGAGCACCAGGAGAGGGACTACTCGTTGAGTTTTAGAAACATTTAGTATTCACAGTGTGTCCATTCTCTAGGTTTTCCCGTTCATGTTATAGCTGTAGTAATATTCCCTTCAACCTGGAGAGTTGGGACCCATGGAATGGGGGACATGCATTTTTGCTTTAAAGGGTCTGCATTTGCTCACCCAATCTCACCAATCCTCTCAGTCCCAAGTGTCCAGCCTTATGCCACATCCAGCTATCATTGTAGACAGGGTTTTTCCAGGTTTCATCAGAGACCCTGAAGGAAATGTAAAGAATTTCCCTGTTTTTTGGTTTTGTTTTTGAAATTCCTTTTTATAGTGGGTTTGAGCTGATTCTCACTGCCATGTTTATGCCAGTCTAGACACACTTGATTCCCTTACAGAGACATATCAATACATAGGTTTTAAGATTCTTGCTAGTCAGATGTATTCCTCTGCGGGAAATATGGGGTTTTGAGTCCCTTTCACTGAGGAAGGTGTAGGTCTTGTCTATTCCACAGTTGGTTTTAGAAATGGTACCTGTGCTTATATCAAACTCTGGTTTTATGCATCACCCCACCTCTCCTTTCCCCTTAAGCAGGCATAAGAGTGTTTTCTAAATGTGAGACTCTGTTCTCTTTCCTAACTCAGTTCATGTGTAGCCATGTTTACAGGATCTTCATAAGTCATATCTTATGATAAGTTTCTTTTTCTGTGTGACTTATTTCACTTAGAATCATCATACCTGAATCCACTCACTTTGCTGCTCCTGGTCTTATGACATTGATTTCATGGCTGAGGGATATTCCATCGTACATAAATACCACAGTTTTTTGAACCATTTTTATAATTCCTGGGATATTTAAGGTGTACCCAAGTTGAGGTTCTTGTAAGCAGTGCAGCCCTAAATTTGGGGGTGGCTCTGTCTTATTGATTTTCAGTTATCCAAAGGTATATTCCCTAGACTGGAAGTGCCCTTGGCTCTGTAGCTCTGTTGATTACTTCATTTAGGGAACGCAATGCACTCCTCCAGTGAGTCAGTTGGCAATTTACATCCCGCCCGTCAGCATAACAAGGCTCCCTGTTCTCCAGGGCCTGTCTTGCCTTTCTGGTTTTTACACATTTTGTGGATGTCCCTTTTGACCGGTGGGAAGTGATACTTCTTTGTAGTGCAGATTTGCATTGCCCGCTTGCTTGGTTGGCCAAAAAGGGCGTATGCGTTTTCTCCTGAATATATTCAGGAGAAAACGCATACGCCCTTTTTGGCCAAGTGCGTCATTGTCGAAGTTGTGCCCCTCTTCCTGTGCTGTAAAGGCGATTCCAAGGTACCTCTTGAAATCTGTTTCCTGCTATTCTGCCTCGATTTCAAGTCCGCCTCGTTGCCTTCCCTCAACAGATTTTTGGAGGATAGTTGTCCTTTATTACTCTGCCAGTTTGGGAATTGCTGTGCCCCTGAGCTCCATTTTTCAACTCGTTTTTTTGTGAGCTGTATGCAAGTCCAAAATTTTGGTTCAGGACCTATACTGGTTCCCGGTGGGTGGCTGAGACTCTGGTTAATTCTTCTTCCTTCCGGGAAATTAGTGACATGTTCCCGTCCAAATGCCTAACAGCTACTCTCTCATTGGTTCTCCCTCTTCCCTTCCATCCTCTGCCAAATTGGCAACCTGTGCGAACCAGGAGGTTAAAGGGGTTGTCTCTCCAAGTTGGGAGATTGATAGTAAAGCAGTTGGAAAGACAAACCGGAGCACCAGGAGAGGGACTACTCGGTGAGTTTTAGAAACCTTTTGTATTCACAGTGTGTCCATTCTCTAGGTTTCCCGTACATGTTATAGCTGTAGTAATATTCCCTTCAACATGGAGAGTTGGGACCCAAGGAATGGGGGCCATGCATTTTTGCTTGAAAGGATCTGCATTTGCTCACCCAATCTCACCAATCCTCTCAGTCCCAAGTGTCCAGCCTTATGCCACATCCAGCTGTCATTGTAGATAGGGTCATTCCAGGTTTCATCAGAGACCCTGAAGGAAATGTAAAGAATTTCCCTGTTTTTTGGTTTTGTTTTTGAAATTCATTTTTTTATTTTGGTTTTGAGCTGATTCTCGATGCCATGTTTATGCCAGTCTAGACACACTTGATTCCCTTACAGAGACATATCAATACATAGGTTTTAAGATTCTTACTTGCCAGATCTATTCCTCTGCGGGAAATATGGGGTTTTGAGTCCCTTTCACTGAGGAAGGTGTAGGTCTTGTCTATTCCACAGTTGATTTTAGAAATGGTACCTGTGCTTATATCAAACTCTGGTTTTATGCATCAGCCCACCTCTCCTTTCCCCTTAAGCAGGCATAAGAGTGTTTTCTAAATGTGAGACTCTGTTCTCTTTCTTAACTCAGTTCATGTGTAGCCATGTTGACAGGATCTTCATAAGTCATATCTTATGATATGTTTCTTTTTCTGTGTGACTTATTTCACTTAGAATCATCGTACCTGAATCCGTTCACTTTGCTGCTCCTGGTCTTATGACATTGATTTCATGACTAAGGGATATTCCATCGTACATAAATACCACAGTTTTTTGAACCATTTTTATATTTCCTTGTATATTTAAGGTGTACCAAGTTGAGGTTCTTGTAAGCAGTGCAGCCCTAAATTTGGGGGTGGCTCTGTCTTATTGATTTTCAGTTTTCCCAAGTTATATTCCCTAGACAGGATGTGCGCTTGGCTCTGTAGCTCTGTTGATTACTTCTTTTAGGGAACGCAATGCACTCCTCCAGTGAGGCAGTTGGCAATTTACATCCCGCCCATCAGCATAACAAATCTCCCTGTTCTCCAGGGCCTGTCTTGCCTTTCTGGTCTTTACACATTTTGTGGATGCCCCTTTTGACCGGTGGGAAGTGATACTTCTTTGTATTGCAGATTTGCATTGCCCGCTTGCTTGCTTGGCCAAAAAGGGCGTATGCGTTTTCTCCTGAATATATTCAGGAGAAAACGCATACGCCCTTTTTGGCCATGGGCGTCATTGTCAAAATTGTGCCCCTCTTCCTGTGCTTTAAAGGCGTTTCCAACGTACCTCTTGAAATGTGTTTCCTTCTATTCTGCCTCGCTTTCAAGTCCGCCTCGTTGCCTTCCCTCAACAGATTTTTGGACGATAGTTGTCCTTTATTACTCTGCCAGTTTGTGAAATGCTGTGCCCCTGAGCTCCATTTTCCAACTCGTTTTTTGTGAGCTGTACGCAAGTCCAAAATTTTGGTTCAGGACCTATACTGGTTCCCTGTGGGTGGCTCTGACTCTGGTTAATTCTTCTTTCTGCCGGGGAATTAGAGTGACATGTGCCCGTCCAAATGTCTAACTGCTACTCTCTCATTGGTTTTCCCTCTTCCCTTCCATCCTCTGCCACATTGGCAACCTGTGCGAACCAGGAGGTTAAAGGGGCTGTCTCTCCAAGTTGGGAGATTGATAGTAAAGCAGTTGGAAAGTCAAACCGGAGCACCAGGAGAGGGACTTCTCGTTTAGTTTTAGAAACCTTTTGTATTCACAGTGTGTCCATTCTCTAGGTTTCCCGTACATGTTATATCTCTAGTAATGTTCCCTTCAACATGGAGAGTTGGGACCCATGGAATGGGGGCCATGCATTTTTGCTTGAAAGGGTCTGCATTTGCTCACCCAATCTCACCAATCCTCTCAGTCCCAAGTGTCCAGCCTTATGCCACATCCAGCTGTCATTGTAGATAGGGTCATTCAAGGTTTCATCAGAGACCCTGAAGGAAATGTAAAGAATTTCCCTGTTTTTCGGTTTTGTTTTTGAAATTCCTTTTTATAGTGGGTTTGAGCTGATTCTCACTGCCATGTTTATGCCAGTCTAGACACACTTGATTCCCTTACAGAGACATATCAGTACATAGGTTTTAAGATTCTTACTAGTCAGATGTATTCCTCTGCGGGAAATATGGGGTTTTGAGTCCCTTTCACTGAGGAAGGTGTAGGTCTTGTCTATTCCACAGTTGGCTTTAGAAATGGTACCTGTGCTTATATCAAACTCTGGTTTTATGCATCACCCCACCTCTCCTTTCCCCTTAAGCAGGAATAAGAGTGTTTTCTAAATGTGAGACTCTGTTCTCTTTCCTAACTCAGTTCATGTGTAGCCATGTTTACAGGATCTTCATAAGTCATATCTTATGATAAGTTTCTTTTTCTGTGTGACTTATTTCACTTAGAATCATCGTACCTGAATCCACTCACTTTGCTGCTCCTGGTCTTATGACATTGATTTCATGGCTGAGGGATATTCCATCGGACATAAATACCACAGTTTTTTGAACCATTTTTATATTTCCTGGGATATTTAAGGTGTACCAAGTTGAGGTTCTTGTAAGCAGTGCAGCCCTAAATTTGGGGATGGCTCTGTCTTATTGATTTTCAGTTTTCCCAAGGTATTTTCCCTAGACTGGATGTGCCCTTGGCTCTGTAGCTCTGTAGATTACATGTTTTAGGGAACACAATGTACTCCTCCAGTGAGGCAGCTGGCAATTTACATCCCGCCCATCAGCCTAACAAGGCTCCCTGTTCTCCAGGGCCTGTCTTGCCTTTCTGGTTTTTACACATTTTGTGGATGTCCCTTTTGACCGGTGGGAAGTGATACTTCTTTGCAGTGCAGATTTGCATTGCCCGCTTGCTTGCTTGGCCAAAATGGGCGTATTCGTTTTCTCCTGAATATATTCAGAAGAAAACACATACGCCCTTTTTGGCCAAGTGCGTCATTGTCGAAGTTGTGCCCCTCTTCCTGTGCTTTAAAGGCGATTCCAACGTACCTGTTGAAATCTGTTTCCTGCGATTCTGCCTCGCTTTCAAGTCCGCCTCGTTGCCGTCCCTCAACACATTTTTGGACGACAGTTGTCCTTTATTACTCTGCCAGTTTGTGAATTGCTGTGCCCCTGAGCTCCATTTTTCAACTCGTTTTTTGTGAGCTGTACACAATTCCAAAATTTTGGTTCAGGACCTATACTGGTTCCAGGTGGGTGGCTGAGACTCTGGTTAATTCTTCTTCCTGCCGGGAAATTAGAGTGACATGTGCCCATCCAAATGCCTAACAGCTACTCTCTCATTGGTTCTCCCTCTTCCCTTCCATCCTCTGCCAAATTGGCAACCTGTGCGAACCAGGAGGTTAAAGGGGTTGTCTCTCCAAGTTGTCAGATTGATAGTAAAGCAGTTGGAAAGTCAAACCGGAGCACCAGGAGAGGGACTACTCGTTGAGTTTTAGATACCTTTTGTATTCACAGTGTGTCCATTCTCTAGGTTTCCCTTACATGTTATAGCTGTAGTAATATTCCCTTCAAAATGGAGAGTTGGGACCCATGGAATGGGGGCCATGCATTTTTGCTTTAAAGTGTCTACATTTGCTCACCCAATCTCACCAATCCTCTCAGTCCGTAGTGTCCAGCCTTATGCCACATCCAGCTGTCATTGTAGATAGTGTCATTCCAGGTTTCATCAGAGACCCTGAAGGAAATGTAAAGAATTTCCCTGTTTTTTGGTTTTGTTTTTGAAATTCCTTTTTATAGTGGGTTTGAGCTGATTCTCGCTGCCATGTTTATGCCAGTCTAGACACACTTGATTCCCTTACAGAGACATATCAATACATAGGTTTTAAGATTCTTACTAGTCAGATATATTCCTCTGCGGGAAATATGGGGTTTTGAGTCCCTTTCACTGAGGATGGTGTAGTTCTTGTCTATTCCACAGTTGGATTTAGAAATGGTACCTGTGCTTATATCAAACTCTGGTTTTATGCATCACCCCACCTCTCCTTTCCCCTTAAGCAGGCATAAGAGTGTTTTCTAAATGTGAGACTCTGTTCTCTTTCCTAACTCAGTTCATGTGTAGCCATGTTTACAGGATCTTCATAAGTCATATCTTATGATAAGTTTCTTTTTCTGTGTGACTTATTTCACTTAGAATCATCGTACCTGAATCCACTCACTTTGCTGCTCCTGGTCTTACGACATTGATTTCATGGCTGAGGGATATTCCATCGGACATAAATACCACAGATTTTTGAACCATTTTTATATTTCCTGGGATATTTAAGGTGTACCCAAGTTGAGGTTCTTGTAAGCAGTGCAGCCCTAAATTTGGGGGGTGGCTCTGTCTTATTGATTTTCAGTGTTCCCAAGGTATATTCCATAGACTGGAAGTGCCCTTGGCTCTGTAGCTCTGTTGTTTACTTGTTTTAGGGAACGCAATGCACTCCTCCAGTGAGGCAGTTGGCAATTTACATCCCGCCCATCAGCATAACAAGGCTCCCTGTTCTCCAGGGCCTGTCTTGCCTTTCTGGCTTTTACACATTTTGTGGATGTCCCTTTGGACCGGTGGGAAATGATACTTCTTTGTAGTGCAGATTTGCATTGCCCGCTTGCTTGCTTGGCCAAAAAGTGCTTATGCGTTTTCTCCTGAATATATTCAGGAGAAAACGCATACGCCCTTTTTGGCCAAGTGCGTCATTGTCGAAGTTGTAACCCTCATCCTGCGCTTTAAAGGCGATTCCAATGTACCTGTTGAAATCTGTTTCCTGCTATTAGGCCTCGCTTTCAAGTCCGCCTCGTTGCCTTCCCTCAACAGATTTTTGGACGACAATTGTCCTTTATTACTCTGACAGTTTGTGAATTGCTCTGCCCCTGAGCTCCATTTTTCAACTCGTTTTTTGTGATCTGTACACAATTCCAAAATTTTGGTTCAGGACCTATACTGGTTCCCGGTGGGTGGCTGAGACTCTTGTTAATTCTTCTTCCTGCCGGGAAATTAGAGTGACATGTGCATGTCCAAATGCCTAACAGCTACTCTCTCATTGGTTCTCCCTCTTCCCTTCCATCCTGTGCCAAATTGGCAACCTGTGAAAACCAGGAGGTTAAAGGGTTTGTCTCTCCAAGTTGGGAGATTGATAGTAAAGCAGTTGGAAAGTCAAACCGGAACACCAGGAGAGGGACTACTCGTTGAGTTTTAGAAACCTTTTGTATTCACAGTGTGTCCATTCTCTAGGTTTCCCGTACATGTTATAGCTGTAGTAATATTCCCTTCAACATGGAGAGTTGGGACCCATGGAATGGGGGCCATGCATTTTTGCTTGAAAGGGTCTGCATTTGCTCACCCAATCTCACCAATCCTCTCAGTCCCAAGTGTCCAGCCTTATGCCACATCCAGCTGTCATTGTAGATAGGGTCATTCCAGGTTTCATCAGAGACCCTGAAGGAAATGTAAAGAATTTCCCTGTTTTTTGGTTTTGTTTTTGAAATTCCTTTTTATAGTGGGTTTGAGCTGATTCTCGCTGCCATGTTTATGCCAGTCTAGACACACTTGATTCCCTTACAGAGACATATCAATACATAGGTTTTAAGATTCTTACTTGCCAGATCTATTCCTCTGCGGGAAATATGGGGTTTTGAGTCCCTTTCACTGAGGAAGTTGTAGGTCTTGTCTATTCCACAGTTGGTTTTAGAAATGGTACCTGTGCTTATATCAAACTCTGGTTTTATGTATCACCCCACCTCTCCTTTCCCCTTAAGCAGGCATAAGAGTGTTTTCTAAATGTGAGACTCTGTTCTCTTTCCTAACTCAGTTCATGTGTAGCCATGTTTACAGGATCTTCATAAGTCATATCTTATGATAAGTTTCTTTTTCTGTGTGACTTATTTCACTTAGAATCATCGTACCTGAATCCACTCACTTTGCTGCTCCTGGTCTTATGACATTGATTTCATGGCTCAGGGATATTCCATCGTACATAAATACCACAGTTTTTTGAACCATTTTTATATTTCCTGGGATATTTAAGGTGTACCCAAGTTGAGGTTCTTGTAAGCAGTGCAGCCCTAAATTTGGGGGTGGCTCTGTCTTATTGATTTTCAGTTTTCCCAAGGTATATTCCCTAGACTGGATGTGCACTTCGCTCTGTAGCTCTGTTGATTACTTGTTTTAGGGAACGCAATGCACTCCTCCAGTGAGGCAGTTGGCAATTTACATCCCGCCCATCAGCATAACAAGGCTCCCTGTTCTCCAGGGCCTGTCTTGCCTTTCTGCTTTTTACATATTTTGTGGATGTCCCTTTTGACCGGTGGAAAGTGATACTTCTTTGCAGTGCAGATTTGCATTGCCCGCTTGCTTGCTTGGCCAAAAAGGGCGTATGCGTTTTCTCCTGAATATATTCAGGAGAAAACGCATACGCCCTTTTTGGCCAAGTGCGTCATTGTCGAAGTTGTGCCCCTCTTTCTGTGGTTTAAAGGCGATTCCAACGAACCTCTTGAAATCTGTTTCCTGCTATTCTGCCTCGCTTTCAAGTCCGCCTCGTTGCCTTCCCTCAACAGATTTTTGGACGACAGTTGTCCTTTATTACTCTGCCAGTTTGTGAATTGCTGTGCCCCTGAGCTCCATTTTTCAACTCGTTTTTTGTGAGCTGTACGCAAGTCCAAAATTTTGGTTCAGGACCTATACTGGTTCCCGGTGGGTGGCTGAGACTCTGGTTAATTCTTCTTCCTGCCGGGAAATTAGAGTGGCATGTGCCCGTCCAAATGCCTAACAGCTACTCTCTCACTGGTTCTCCCTCTTCCCTTCCATCCTCTGCCAAATTGGCAACCTTTGCGAATGAGGAGTTTAAAGGGGTTGTCTCTCCAAGTTGGGAGATTGATAGGAAAGCAGTTGGAAAGTCAAACCGGAGCACCAGGAGAGGGACTACTCGCTGAGTTTTAGAAACCTTTTGTATTCAGAGTGTGTCCATTCTCTAGGTTTCCCGTACATGTTATAGCTGTAGTAATATTCCCTTCAACATGGAGAGCTGGGACCCATGGAATGGGGGCCATGCATTTTTGCTTTAAAGTGTCTGCATTTGCTCACCCAATCTCACCAATCCTCTCATTCCCAAGTGTCCAGCCTTATGCCACATCCAGCTGTCATTGTAGATACGGTCATTCCAGGTTTCATCAGAGACCCGGAAGGAAATGTAAAGAATTTCCCTGTTTATTGGTTTTGTTTTTGAAATTCCTTTTTATAGTGGTTTTGAGCTGATTCTCGCTTCCATGTGTATGCCAGTCTAGACACACTTGATTCCCTTACAGAAATATATCAATACATAGGTTTTAAGATTCTTACTAGTCAGATCTATTCCTCTGCGGGAAATATAGGGTTTTGAGTCCCTTTCACTGAGGAAGGTGTAGGTCTTGTCTATTCCACAGTTGGTTTTAGAAATGGTACCTGTGCTTATATCAAACTCTGGTTTTATGCATCACCCCACCTATCCTTTCCCCTTAAGCAGGCATAAGAGTGTTTTCTAAATGTGAGACTCTGTTTTCTTTCCTAACTCAGTTCATGTGTAGCCATGTTTACAGGATCTTCATAAGTGATATCTTATGATAAGTTTCTTTTTCTGTGTGACTTATTTCACTTAGAATCATCTTACCTGAATCCACTCACTTTGCTGCTCCTGGTCTTATGACACTGATTTCATGGCTGAGGGATATTCCATCGGACATAAATACCACAGTTTTTTGAACCATTTTTATATTTCCTAGGATATTTAAGGTGTACCCAAGTTGAGGTTCTTGTAAGCAGTGCAGCCCTAAATTTGGGGGTGGCTCTGTCTTATTGATTTTCAGTTTTCCCAAGGTATATTCCCTAGACTGGATGTGCCCTTGGCTCTGTATCTCTGATGACTACTTCTTTTAGGGAACATAATGCACTCCTCCAGTGAGGCAGTTGGCAATTTACATCCAGCCCATCAGCATAACATGGCTCCCTGTTCTCCAGGGCCTGTCTTGCCTTTCTGGTCTTTACACATTTTGTGGATGCCCCTTTTGACCGGTGGGAAGTGATACTTCTTTGTAGTGCAGATTTGCATTGCCCGCTTGCTTGCTTGGCCAAAAAGAGCGTATGCGTTTTCTCCTGAATATATTCAGGAGAAAACGCATACGCCCTTTTTGGCCATGGGCGTCATTTTCAAAATTGTGCCCCTCTTCCTGTGCTTTAAAGGCGTTTCCAACGTACCTCTTGAAATGTGTTTCCTTCTATTCTGCCTCGCTTTCAAGTCCGCCTCTTTGCCTTCCCTCAACAGATTTTTGGACGATAATTGTCCTTTATTACTCTGCCAGTTTGTGAAATGCTGTGCCCCTGAGCTCCATTTTTCAACTCGTTTTTTGTGAGCTGTACGCAAGTCCAAAATTTTGGTTCAGGACCTATACTGGTTCCCTGTGGGTGGCTCTGACTCTGGTTAATTCTTCTTCCTGCCGGGGAATTAGAGTGACATGTGCCCGTCCAAATGTCTAACTGCTACTCTCTCATTGGTTTTCCCTCTTCCCTTCCATCCTCTGCCACATTGGCAACCTGTGCGAACCAGGAGGTTAAAGGGGCTGTCTCTCCAAGTTGGGAGATTGATAGTAAAGCAGTTGGAAAGTCAAACCGGAGCACCAGGAGAGGGACTTCTCGTTGAGTTTTAGAAACCTTTTGTATTCACTGTGTGTCCATTCTCTAGGTTTCCCGTACATGTTATATCTCTAGTAATGTTCCCTTCAACATGGAGAGTTGGGACCCATGGAATGGGGGCCATGCATTTTTGCTTGAAAGGGTATGCATTTGCTCACCCAATCTCACCAATCCTCTCAGTCCCAAGTGTCCAGCCTTATGCCACATCCAGCTGTCATTGTAGATAGGGTCATTCCAGGTTTCATCAGAGACCCTGAAGGAAATGTAAAGAATTTCCCTGTTTTTCGGTTTTGTTTATGAAATTCCTTTTTATAGTGGGTTTGAGCTGATTCTCACTGCAATGTTTATGCCAGTCTAGACACACTTGATTCCCTTACAGAGACATATCAGTACATAGGTTTTAAGATTCTTACTAGTCAGATGTATTCCTCTGCGGGAAATATGGGGTTTTGAGTCCCTTTCACTGAGGAAGGTGTAGGTCTTGTCTATTCCACAGTTGGCTTTAGAAATGGTACCTGTGCTTATATCAAACTCTGGTTTTATGCATCACCCCACCTCTCCTTTCCCCTTAAGCAGGAATAAGAGTGTTTTCTAAATGTGAGACTCTGTTCTCTTTCCTAACTCAGTTCATGTGTAGCCATGTTTACAGGATCTTCATAAGTCATATCTTATGATAAGTTTCTTTTTCGGTGTGACTTATTTCACTTAGAATCATCGTACCTGAATCCACTCACTTTGCTGCTCCTGGTCTTATGACATTGATTTCATGGCTGAGGGATATTCCATCGGACATAAATACCACAGTTTTTTGAACCATTTTTATATTTCCTGGGATATTTAAGGTGTACCAAGTTGAGGTCCTTGTAAGCAGTGCAGCCCTAAATTTGGGGATGGCTCTGTCTTATTGATTTTCAGTTTTCCCAAGGTATTTTCCCTAGACTGGATGTGCCCTTGGCTCTGTAGCTCTGTAGATTACATGTTTTAGGGAACACAATGCACTCCTCCAGTGAGGCAGTTGGCAATTTACATCCCGCCCATCAGCATAACAAGGCTCCCTGTTCTCCAGGGCCTGTCTTGCCTTTCTGGTTTTTACACATTTTGTGGATGTCCCTTTTGACCGGTGGGAAGTGATACTTCTTTGCAGTGCAGATTTGCATTGCCCGCTTGCTTGCTTGGCCAAAAAGGGCGTATGCGTTTTCTCCTGAATATATTCAGGAGAAAACACATACGCCCTTTTTGGCCAAGTGCGTCATTGTCGAAGTTGTGCCCCTCTTCCTGTGCTTTAAAGGCGATTCCAACGTACCTGTTGAAATCTGTTTCCTGCGATTCTGCCTCGCTTTCAAGTCCGCCTCGTTGCCTTCCCTCAACACATTTTTGGACGACAGTTGTCCTTTATTACTCTGCCAGTTTGTGAATTGCTGTGCCCCTGAGCTCCATTTTTCAACTCGTTTTTTGTGAGCTGTACACAATTCCAAAATTTTGGTTCAGGACCTATACTGGTTCCAGGTGGGTGGCTGAGACTCTGGTTAATTCTTCTTCCTGCCGGGAAATTAGAGTGACATGTGCCCATCCAAATGCCTAACAGCTACTCTCTCATTGGTTCTCCCTCTTCCCTTCCATCCTCTGCCAAATTGGCAACCTGTGCGAACCAGGAGGTTAAAGGGGTTGTCTCTCCAAGTTGGAAGATTGATAGTAAAGCAGTTGGAAAGTCAAACCGGAGCACCAGGAGAGGGACTACTCGTTGAGTTTTAGATACCTTTTGTATTCACAGTGTGTCCATTCTCTAGGTTTCCCGTACATGTTATAGCTGTAGTAATATTCCCTTCAAAATGGAGAGTTGGGACCCATTGAATGGGGGCCATGCATTTTTGCTTTAAAGTGTCTACATTTGCTCACCCAATCTCACCAATCCTCTCAGTCCGTAGTGTCCAGCCTTATGCCACATCCAGCTGTCATTGTAGATAGTGTCATTCCAGGTTTCATCAGAGACCCTGAAGGAAATGTAAAGAATTTCCCTGTTTTTTGGTTTTGTTTTTGAAATTCCTTTTTATAGTGGGTTTGAGCTGATTCTCGCTGCCATGTTTATGTCAGTCTAGACACACTTGATTCCCTTACAGAGACATATCAATACATAGGTTTTAAGATTCTTACTAGTCAGATCTATTCCTCTGCGGGAAATATGGGGTTTTGAGTCCCTTTCACTGAGGAAGTTGTAGTTCTTGTCTATTCCACAGTTGGATTTAGAAACGGTACCTGTGCTTATATCAAACTCTGGTTTTATGCATCACCCCACCTCTCCTTTCCCCTTAAGCAGGCATAAGAGTTTTTTCTAAATGTGAGACTCTGTTCTCTTTCCTAACTCAGTTCATGTGTAGCCATGTTTACAGGATCTTCATAAGTCATATCTTATGATAAGGTTCTTTTTCTGTGTGACTTATTTCACTTAGAATCATCGTACCTGAATCCACTCACTTTGCTGCTCCTGGTCTTATGACATTGATTTCATGGCTGAGGGATATTCCATCGGACATAAATACCACAGATTTTTGAACCATTTTTATATTTCCTGGGATATTTAAGGTGTACCCAAGTTGAGGTTCTTGTAAGCAGTGCAGCCCTAAATTTGGGGGGTGGCTCTGTCTTATTGATTTTCAGTGTTCCCAAGGTATATTCCATAGACTGGAAGTGCCCTTGGCTCTGTAGCTCTGTTGTTTACTTGTTTTAGGGAACGCAATGCACTCCTCCAGTGAGGCAGTTGGCAATTTACATCCCGCCCATCAGCATAACAAGGCTCCCTGTTCTCCAGGGCCTGTCTTGCCTTTCTGGTTTTTACACATTTTGTGGATGTCCCTTTTGACCGGTGGGAAGTGATACTTCTTTGCAGTGCAGATTTGCATTGCCCGCTTGCTTGCTTGGCCAAAAAGGGCGTATCCGTTTTCTCCTGAATATATTCAGGAGAAAACGCATACGCCCTTTTTGGCCAAGTGCGTCATTGTCGAAATTGTAACCCTCATCCTGCGCTTTAAAGGCGATTCCAATGTACCTGTTGAAATCTGTTTCCTGCTATTAGTCCTCGCTTTCAAGTCCGCCTCGTTGCCTTCCCTCAACAGATTTTTGGACGACAGTTGTCCTTTATTACTCTGCCAGTTTGTGAATTGCTGTGCCCCTGAGCTCCATTTTTCAACTCGTTTTTTGTGAGCTGTACACAATTCCAAAATTTTGGTTCAGGACCTATACTGGTTCCTGGTGGGTGGCTGAGACTCTGGTTAATTCTTCTTCCTGCCGGGAAATTAGAGTGACATGTGCCCGTCCAAATGCCTAACAGCTACTCTCTCATTGGTTCTCCCTCTTCCCTTCCATCCTCTGCCAAATTGGCAACCTGTGCAAACCAGGTGGTTAAAGGGGTTGTCTCTCCAAGTTGGGAGATTGATAGTAAAGCAGTTGGAAAGTCAAACCGGAGCACCAGGAGAGGGACTACTCGTTGAGTTTTAGAAACCATTTGTATTCACAGTGTGTCCATTCTCTAGGTTTCCCTTACATGTTATAGCTGTAGTAATATACCCTTCAACATGGAGAGTTGGGACCCATGGAATGGGGGCCATGCATTTTTGCTTTAAAGTGTCTACATTTCCTCACCCAATCTCACCAATCCTCTCAGTCCGTAGTATCCAGCCTTATGCCACATCCAGCTGTCATTGTAGATAGGGTCATTCCAGGTTTCATCAGAGACCCTGAAGGAAATGTGAAGAATTTCCCTGTTTTTTGGTTTTGTATTTGAAATTCCTTTTTATAGTGGGTTTGAGCTGATTCTCGCTGCCATGTTTGTGCCAGTCTAGACACACTTGATTCCCTTACAGAGACATATCAATACATAGGTTTTAAGATTCCTACTAGTCAGATCTATTCCTCTGCGGGAAATATGGGGTTTTGAGTCCCTTTCACTGAGGAAGGTGTAGGTCTTGTCTATTCCACAGTTGGTTTTAGAAATGGTACCTGTGCTTATATCAAACTCTGGTTTTATGCATCACCCCACCTCTCCTTTCCCCTTAAGCAGGCATAAGAGTGTTTTCTAAATGTGAGACTCTGTTCTCTTTCCTAACTCAGTTCATGTGTAGCCATGTTTACAGGATCTTCATAAGTGATATCTTATGATAAGTTTCTTTTTCTGTGTGACTTATTTCACTTAGAATCATCGTACCTGAATCCACTCACTTTGCTGCTCCTGGTCTTATGACATTGATTTCATGGCTGAGGGATATTCCATCGTACAAAAATACCACAGTATTTTGAACCATTTTTATATTTCCTGGGATATTTAAGGTGTACCCAAGTTGAGGTTCTTGTAAGCAGTGCAGCCCTAAATTTGGGGGTGGCTCTGTCTTATTGATTTTCAGTTTACCCAAGGTATATTCCCTAAACTGGATGTGGCCTTGGCTCTGTAGCTCTGTTGATTACTTGTTTTAGGGAACGCAATGCACTCCTCCAGTGAGGCAGTTGGCAATTTACATCCCGCCCATCAGCATAACAAGGCTCCCTGTTCTCCAGGGCCTGTCTTGCCTTTCTGGTTTTTACACATTTTGTGGATGTCCCTTTTGACCGGTGGGAAGTGATACTTCTTTGCAGTGCAGATTTGCATTGCCCTCTTGCTTGTTTGGCCAAAAACGGCGTATGCGTTTTCTCCTGAATATATTCAGGAGAAAACGCATACGCCCTTTTTGGCCAACTGCGTCATTGTCGAAGTTGTGCCCCTCTTCCTGTGCTTTAAAGGCGATTCCAACGTACCTCTTGAAATCTGTTTCCTGCTATTCTGCCTCGCTTTCAAGTCCGCCTCGCTGCCTTCCCTCAACAGATTTTTGGACGACAGTTGTCCTTTATTACTCTGCCAGTTTGTGAAATGCTGTGCCCCTGAGCTCCATTTTTCAACTCGTTTTTTGTGAGCTGTACGCAAGTCCAAAATTTTGGTTCAGGACCTATACTGGTTCCCGGTGGTTGGCTGAGACTCTGGTTAATTCTTCTTCCTGCCGGGGAATTAGAGTGACATGTGCCCGTCCAAATATCTAACAGCTACTCTCTCATTGGTTCTCCCTCCTCCCTTCCATCCTCTGCCAAATTGGCAACCTGTGCGAACCAGGATGTTAAAGTGGTTGTCTTTCCAAGTTGGGAGATTGATAGTAAAGCAGTTGGAAAGTCAAACCGGAGCACCAGGTGAGGGGCTACTCGTTGAGTTTTAGAAACCTTTTGTATTCACAGTGTGTCCATTCTCTAGGTTGCCCGTACATGTTATAGCTGTAGTAATATTCCCTCTAACATGGATAGTTGGAACCCATGGAATGGGGGCCATGCATTTTTGCTTTAAAGTGTCTGCGTTTGCTCACCCAATCTCAACAATCCCCTCAGTCCGAAGTGTCCAGGCTTATGCCACATCCAGCTGTCATTGTAGATTGGGTCATTCCAGGTTTCATCAGAGACCCTGAAGGAAATGTAAAGAATTTCCCTGTTTTTTGGTTTTCTTTTTGAAATTCCGTTTTATAGTGGGTTTGAGTTGATTCTCGCTTCCATGTTTATGCCAGTCTAGACACACTTGATTCCCTTACAGAGACATATCAATACATAGGTTTTAAGATTCCTACTAGTCAGATCTATTCCTCTGCGGGAAATATGGAGTTTTGAGTCCCTTTCACTGAGGAAGGTGTAGGTGTTGTCTATTTCACAGTTGGTTTTAGAAATGGTACCTGTGCTTATATCAAACTCTGGTTTTATGCATCACCCCACCTCTCCTTTCCCCTTAAGCAGGCATAAGCGTGTTTTCTAATTGTGAGACTCTGTTCTCTTTCCTAACTCAGTTCATGTGTAGCCATGTTTACAGGATCTTCATAAGTGATATCTTATGATAAGTTTCTTTTTCTGTGTGACTTATTTCACTTAGAATCATCGTACCTGAATCCACTCACTTTGCTGCTCCTGGTCTTATGACATTGATTTTATGGCTGAGGGATATTCCATCGTACATAAATACCACAGTTTTTTGAAACATTTTTATATTTCCTGGGATATTTAAGGTGTACCCAAGTTGAGGTTCTTGTAAGCAGTGCAGCCCTAAATTTGGGGGTGGCTCTGTCTTTTTGATTTTCAGTTTTCCCAATGTATATTCCCGAGACTGGATGTGCCCTTGGCTCTCTAGCTCTGTTGTTTACTTCTTTTAGGGAACGCAATGCACTCCTCCAGTGAGGCAGTTGGCAATTTACATCCCGCACATCCGCATAACAAGGCTCCCTGTTCTCCAGGGCCTGTCTTGCCGTTCTGGTTTTTACACATTTTGTGCATGTCCCTTTGGACCGGTGGGAAGTGATACTTCTTTGCAGTGCAGATTTGCATTGCCCGCTTGCTTGCTTGGCCAAAAAGGGCGTATGCGTTTTCTCCTGAATATATTCAGGAGAAAACGCATACGCCCTTTTTGGCCAAGTGTGTCATTGTCGAAGTAGTGCCCCTCTTCCTGTGCTTTAAAGGCGATTCCAACGTACCTCTTGAAATCTGTTTCCTGCTATTCTGCCTCGCTTTCAAGTCCGCCTCGTTGCCTTCCATCAACAGATTTTTGGACGATACTTGTCCTTTATTACTCTGCCATTTTGTGAATTGCAGTGCCCCTGTGCTCCATTTTTCAACTCGTTTTTTGTGAGCTGTACGCAAGTCCAAAATTTTGGTTCAGAACCTATACTGGTTCCCGGTGGGTGGCTGAGACTCTGGTTAATTCTTCTTCCTGACGGGAAATTAGAGTGACATGTGCCCGTCCAAATGTCTAACAGCTACTCTCTCATTGGTTCTCCCTCTTCCCTTCCATCCTCTGCCAAATTGGCAACCTGTGCGAACCAGGAGGTTAAAGGCGCTGTCTCTCCAAGTTGGGAGATTGATAGTAAAGCAGTTGGAAAGTCAAACCGGAGCACCAGGAGAGGGACTTCTCGTTGAGTTTTAGAAACATTTTGTATTCACTGTGTGTCCATTTTCTAGGTTTCCCGTACATGTTATATCTGTAGTAATATTCCCTTCAACATGGAGAGTTGGGACCCATGGAATGGGGGCCATGCATTTTTGCTTTAAATTGTCTGCAGTTGCTCACCCAATCTCACCAATCCTCTCAGTCCGTAGTGTCCAGCCTTATGCCACATCCAGCTGTCATTGTAGATAGGGTCATTCTAGGTTTCATCAGAGACCCTGAAGGAAATGTAAAGAATTTCCCAGTTTTTTGGATTTGTTTTTGAATTTCCTTTTTATACTGGGTTAGAGCTGATTCTCGCTGCCATGTTTATGCCAGTCTAGACACACTTGATTCCCTTACAGAGACATATCAATACATAGGTTTTAAGGTACTAACTAGTCAGATCTATTCCTCTGCGGGAAATATAGGGTTTTGAGTCCCTTTCACTGAGGAAGGTGTAGGTCTTGTCTATTCCACAGTTGGTTTTAGAAATGGTACCTGTGCTTATATCAAACTCTGGTTTTATGCATCATTCCACCTCTCCTTTCCCCTTAAGCAGGCATAAGAGTATTTTCTAAATGTGAGACACTGTTCTCTTTCCTAACTCAGTTCATGTGTAGCCAAGTTTACAGGATCTTCATAAGTGATATCTTATGATAAGTTTCTTTTTCTGTGTGACTTATTTCACTTAGAATCATCGTACCTGAATCCACTCACTCTGCTGCTCCTCGTCTTATGACATTGATTTCATGGCTGAGGGATATTCCATCGTACATAAATACCACAGTTTTTTAAACCATTTTTATATTTCCTGGGATATTTAATGTGTACCCATGTTGAGGTTCTAGTAAGCAGTGCAGCCCTAAATTTGGGGGTGGCTCTGTCTTATTGATTTTCAGTTTTCCCAAGGTATATTCCCTAGACGGGATGTGCCCTTGGCTCTGTAGCTCTGTTGATTACTACTTTTAGGGAACGCAATGCACTCCTCCAGTGAGGCAGTTGGCAACTTACATCACGCCCATTAGCATAACAAGGCTCCCTGTTCTCCAGGGCCTGTCTTTCCTTTCTGGTTTTTACACATTTTGTGGATATCCCGTTTGACTGGTGGGAAGTGATACTTCTTTGTAGTGCAGATTTGCATTGCACGCTTGCTTGCTTGGGCAAAAAGGGCGTATGCGTTTTCTCCTGAATATATTCAGGAGAAAACGCATACGCCCTTTTTGGCCAAGTGCGGCATTGTCGAAGTTGTGCCCCTCTTCCTGCGTGTTAAAGGCGATTCCAAGGTACCTCTTGAAATCTGTTTCCTGCTATTCTGCCTTGCTTTCAAGTCCGTCTCGTTGCCTTCCCTCAACAGATTTTTGGACGATAGTTGTCCTTTGTTACTCTGCCAGTTTGTGAATTGCTGTGCCCCTGAGCTCCATTTTCATCTCGTTTTTTGTGAGCTGTACGCAAGTCCAAAATTTTAGTTCAGGACCTATACTGGTTCCCGGTGGGTGGCTGAGACTCTGGTTAATTCTTCTTCCTGCCGGGTAATTAGAGTGGCATGTGCCCGTCCAAATGCCTAACAGCTACTCTCTCATTGGTTCTCCCTCTTCCCTTCCTTCCTCTGCCAAATTGGCAACCTGTGCGAACCAGGAGGTTAAAGAGGCTGTCTCTCCATGTTGGGAGATTGACAGTAAAGCAGTTGGAAAGTCAAACCGGAGCACCAGGAGAGGGACTACTCGTTGAGTTTTAAAAACCTTTTGTATTCACAGTGTGTCCATTCTCGAGGTTTCCCGTACGTGTTGTAGCTGTAGTAATATTCCCTTCAACATGGAGAGTTGGGACCCATGGAATGGGGGCCATGCATTTTTGCTTTAAAGGGTCTGCATTTGCTCACCCAATCTCACCAATCCTCTCAGTCCCAAGTGTCCAGCCTTATGCCACATCCAGCTGTCATTGTAGATAGGGTCATTCCAGGTTTCATCAGAGACCCTGAAGGAAATGTAAAGAATTTCCCTGTTTTTTGGTTTTGTTTTTGAAATTCATTTTTATAGTGGGTTTGAGCTGATTCTCACTGCCATGTTTATGCCAGTCTAGACACACTTGATTCCCTTACAGAGACATATCAATACATAGGTTTTAAGATTCTTACTAGTCAGATCTATTCCTCTGCGGGAAATATGGTGTTTTGAGTCCCTTTCACTGAGGAAGGTGTAGGTCTTGTCTATTCCACAGTTGGTTTTAGAAATGGTACCTGTGCTTATATCAAACTCTGGTTTTATGCATCACCCCACCTCTCCTTTCCCCTTTAGCAGGCATAAGAGTGTTTTATAAATATGAGACTCTGTTCTCTTTCCTAACTCAGTTCATGTGTAGCCATGTTTACAGGATCTTCATATGTGATATCTTATGATAAGTCTCTTTTTCTGGGTGTCTTATTTCACTTAGAATCATCGTACCTGAATCCACTCACTTTGCTGCTCCTGGTCTTATGACATTGATTTCATGGATGAGGGATATTCCATCGTACATAAATACCACAGGTTTTTGAACCATTTTTATATTTCCTGGGATATATAAGGTGTACCCATGTTCAGGTTCTAGTAAGCAGTGCAGCCCTAAATTTGGGGGTGGCTCTGTCTTATTGATTTTCAGTTTTCCCAAGGTATATTCCCGAGACTGGATGTGCCCCTGGCTCTGTAGCTCTGTTGATTACTTCTTTTAGGGAACGCAATGCACTCCTCCAGTGAGGCAGTTGGCAATTTACATCCCGCCCATCAGCATAACAAGGCTCCCTGTTCTCCAGGGCCTGTCTTGCCTTTCTGGTTTTTACACATTTTGTGGATGTCCCTTTTGACCGGTGGGAAGTGATACTTCTTTGTAGTGCAGATTTGCATTGCCCGCTTGCTTGCTTGGCCAAAAAGGGCGTATGCGTTTTCTCCTGAATATATTCAGGAGAAAACGCATATGCCCTTTTTGGCCAAGTGTGTCATTGTCGAAGTTGTGCCCCTCATCCTGTGCTTTAAAGGCGATTCCAAGTTACCTCTTGAAATCTGTTTCCTGCTATTCTGCCTCGCTTTCAAGTCCGCCTCGTTGCCTTCCCTCAGCAGATTTTTGGACGATAGTTGTCCTTTATTACTCTGCCAGTTTGTGAATTGCTGTACCCCTGAGCACCATTTTTCAACTCGATTTTTTGTGAGCTGAACGCAAGCCCAAAATTTTGGTTCAGGACCTATAATGGTTCCCGGTGGGTGGCTGAGACTCTGGTTAATTCTTCTTCCTGCCAGGAAATTAGAGTGGCATGTGCCCGTCCAAATGCCTAACAGCTGCTCTCTCATTGGTTCTCCCTCTTCCCTTCCTTCCTCTGCCAATTTGGCAACCTGTGCGAACCAGGAGGTTAAAGAGGCTGTCTCTCCATGTTGGGAGATTGACAGTAAAGCAGTTTGAAAGTCAAACCGGAGCACCAGGAGAGGGACTTCTCGTTGAGTTTTAGAAACCTTTTGTACTCACAGTGTGTCCATTCTCTAGGTTTCCCATACATGTTATAGCTGTAGTAATATTCCCTTCAACAGGGAGAGTTGGGACCCATGGAATGGGGGCCATGCATTTTTGCTTTAAAGGGTCTGCATTTGTTCACCCAATCTCACCAATCCTCTCAGTCCCAAGTGTCCAGCCTTATGCCACATCCAGCTGTCATTGTAGCTAGGGTCATTCCAGGTTTCATCAGAGACCCTGAAGGAAATGTAAAGAATATCCCTGTTTTTTGGTTTTGTTTTTGAAATTCCTTTTTATAGTGGGTTTGAGCTGATTCTCGCTGCCATGTTTATGCCAGTCTAGACACACTTGATTCCCTTAACGACACATTTCAATACATAGGTTTTAAGATTCTTGCTAGTCAGATCTATTCCTCTGCGGGAAATATGGGGTTTTGAGTCCCTTTCACTGAGGAAGGTGTATGTCTTGTCTATTCCACAGTTGGTCTTAGAAATGGTACCAGTGCTTATATCAAACTCCGTTTTTTTGCATCATTCCACCTCTCCTTATTCCTTAAGCAGGCATAAGAGTGTTTTCTAAATGTGAGACTCTGTTCTCTTTCCTAACTCAGTTCATGTGTAGCCAAGTTTACAGGATCTTCATAAGTGATATCTTATGATAAGTTTCTTTTTCTGTGTGACTTATTTCACTTAGAATCATCGAACCTGAATCCACTCACTTTGCTGCTCCTGGTCTTATGACATTGATTTCATGGCTGAGGGATATTGCATCGTACATAAATACCACGGTTTTTTGAACCATTTTTATATTTCCTGGGATATTTAAGGTGTACCCATGTTGAGGTTCTAGTAAGCAGTGCAGCCCTAAATTTGGGGGTGGTTCTGTCTTATTGATTTTCAGTTTTCCCAAGGTATATTCCCTAGACGGGATGTGCCCTTGGCTCTGTAGCTCTGTTGATTACTTCTTTTAGGGAACGCAATGCACTCCTCCAGTGAGGCAGTTGGCAATTTACATCCCGCCCATCAGCATAACAAGACTCCCTGATCTCCAGGGCCTGTCTTGCCTTTCTGGTTTTTACACATTTTGTGGATGTCCCTTTTCACCGGTGGGAAGTGATACTTCTTTGCAGTGCAGATTTGCATTGCCCGCTTGCTTGCTTGGCCAAAAAGGGCGTATGCGTTTTCTCCTGAATATATTCAGGAGAAAACGCATACGCACTTTTTGGCCAAGTGCGTCATTGTGGAAGTTGTGCCCCTCTTTCTGTGCTTTAAAAGCGATTCCAAGGTACCTCTTGAAATCTGTTTCCTGCTATTCTGCCTCGCTTTCAAGTCCGCCTCGATGCCTTCCCTCAACAGATTTTTGTACGATAGTTGTCCTTTATTACTCTGCCAGTTTGTGAATTGCTGTGCCCCTGAGCTCCATTTTTCAACTCGTTTTTTTTGTGAGCTGTACGGAAGTCCAAAATTTTAATTCAGGACCTATACTGGTTCCCGGTGGGTGGCTGAGACTCTGGTTAATTCTTCTTCCTGCCGGGAAATTAGAGTGGCATGTGCCCGTCCAAATGCCTAACAGCTACTCTCTCATTGGTTCTCCCTCTTCCCTTCCTTCCTCTGCCAAATTGGCAACCTGAGCGAACCAGGAGGTTAAAGAGGCTGTCTTTCCATGTTGGGAGATTGATAGTAAAGCAGTTGGAAAGTCAAACCGGAGCACCAGGAGAGGGACTACTCGTTGAGTTTTAGAAACCTTTTGTATTCACAGTGTGTCCATTCTCTAGGTTTCCCGTACATGTTGTAGCTGTAGTAATATTCCCTTCAACATGGAGAGTTGGGACCCATGGAATGGGGGCCATGCATTTTTGCTTTAAAGGGTCTGCATTTGCTCACCCAATCTCACCAATCCTCTCAGTCCCAAGTTTCCAGCATTATGCCACATCCACCTGTCATTGTAGATAGGGTCATTCCAGGTTTTATCAGAGACCCTGAAGGAAATGTAAAGAATTTCCCTGTTTTTTGGTTTTGTTTTTGAAATTCCTTTTTATAGTGGGTTTGAGCTGATTCTCGCTGCCATGTTTATTCCAGTCTAGACACACTTGATTCCCTTACAGAGACATATCAATACATAGGTTTTAAGATTCTTACTAGTCAGATCTATTCCTCTGCGGGAAATATGTGGTTTTGAGTCCCTTTCACTGAGGAAGGTGAAGGTCTTTTCTATTCCACAGTTGGTTTTTGGAATGGTACTTGTGCTTATATCAAACACTGGTTTTATGCATCCCCCCACCTCTCCTTCCCCCTTAAGCAGGCATAAGAGTGTTTTCTAAATGTGAGACTCTGTTCTCTTTCCTAACTCAGTTCATGTGTACCCATGTTTACAGGATCTTCATAAGTGATATCTTATGATGTTTCTTTTTCTGTGTGACTTATTTCCCTTAGAATCTTCGTACCTGAATCCACTCACACTGTTGCTTTTGGTCTTATGACATTGATTGCATGGCTGAGGGATATTCCATCCTACGTAAGTACCACAATTTTTTGAACCATTTCTATATTTCCTGGTATATTTAAAGTGTACCCAAGTTGAGGTTCTTGTTAGCAGTGCAGCCCTAAATTTGGGGCTTGCTCTGTCTTTTTGATTTTCAATTTTCCCAAGGTATATTCCCTAGACTAGAAGTGCCTTTGCCTTGTAGCTCTGTTGTTTACTTTTTTCAGGGAACACAATGCACTTCTCCTGTGTGGCAGTTGGCAATTTACATCCCGCTCATCAGCATAACAAGGCTCCCTGTTCTCTAGAGCCTGTCGTGCCTTTCTGGTTTTTACCCATTTTGTGGATGTCTCTTTTGACCTGTGGGAAGTGATACATCTTTGTAGTGCAGATTGGCATTGCCCGCTGGCTTGCTTGGCCAAAAAGGGCGTATGCGTTTTCTCCTGAATATATTCAGGAGAAAACACATACGCCCTTTTTCGCCAAGTGCATCATTGTCAAAGATGTGCCCCTTTTCCTGTGCTTTACGGCAATTCCTACATACCTCTTGAAATCTGTTTCCTGCTATTCTGTCTCGCTTTCAAGTCAGCCTCGTTGCCTTCCCTCAACCGATTTTTGGAGATAGATGTCCTTTATTACTCTGCCAGTTTGTGAATTGCTGTGCCCCTGAGCTCCATTTTTCAACTATTTTTTTGTGAGCTGAACGCAATTCCAAAATTTTGGTTCAGGACCTATACTGGTTCCCAGTGGGTGGCTGAGACTCTGGTTAATTCTTCTTCCTGCCGGTAAATTAGAGTGACATGTGCCTGTCCAAATAACTAAGAGCTACTCTCTCATTGGTTCTCCCTCATCCCTTCCATCCTCTGCCAAACTGGCAACCTCTGAAAACCAGGAGGTTAAAGGGGCTGTCTCTCCTCTTTGGGAGATTGACACTAAAGCAGTTGGAACGTGAAACCGGAACACCAGGTGAGGGACTATTTGTTGAGTTTTAGAAACATTTCGTATTCACAGTGTGTCCATTCTCTAGGTTTCCCGTACATGTTATAGCAGTAGTAATATACCCTTCAACCTGTAGCTGTTGGGACCCATGGAATGGGGGCCATGCATTATTGCTTTAAAGGGTCTGCATTTGCTCACCCAATCTCACCAATACTCTCAGGCCCATGTGTCCAGCCTTATGCCACATCCAGCTGTCATTGTAGACAGGGTCATTCCAGGTTTCATCAGAGACTCTGAAGGAATTGTAAAGAATTTCCCTGCTTTTTGGTATAGTTTTTGAAATTCCTTTTTATAGTGGGTTTGAGCTGATTTGCACTGCCATGATTAAGCCCGTCTAGACACACTTGATTCCCTTACAGAGACATATCAATACATAAGTTTTAAGATTCTTACTAGTCAGAACTATTCCTCTGTGGGAAATATGGCGTTTTGAGTCCCTTTAACTGAGGAAGCTGTAGGTCTAGTCTATTACATAGTTGGTTTTTGGAACGGTACCTGTGCTTATACCAAACTCTGGTTTTATGCATCACCCCACCTCTCCTTCCCCCTTAAACCGGCATAAGAGTGTTTTCTAAATGTGAGACTCTGTTCTCTTTCCTAACTCAGTTCATGTGTACCCATGTTTACAGGATCTTCATAAGTGATATCTTATGATGTTTCTTTTTCTGTGTGACTTATTTCCCTTAGAATCTTCGTACCTGAATCCACTCACACTGTTGCTTTTGGTCTTATGACATTGATTGCATGGCTGAGGGATATTCCATCCTACGTAAGTACCACAATTTTTTGAACCATTTCTATATTTCCTGGTATATTTAAAGTGTACCCAAGTTGAGGTTCTTGTTAGCAGTGCAGCCCTAAATTTGGGGCTTGCTCTGTCTTTTTGATTTTCAATTTTCCCAAGGTATATTCCCTAGACTAGAAGTGCCTTTGCCTTGTAGCTCTGTTGTTTACTTTTTTCAGGGAACACAATGCACTTCTCCTGTGTGGCAGTTGGCAATTTACATCCCGCTCATCAGCATAACAAGGCTCCCTGTTCTCTAGAGCCTGTCGTGCCTTTCTGGTTTTTACCCATTTTGTGGATGTCTCTTTTGACCTGTGGGAAGTGATACATCTTTGTAGTGCAGATTGGCATTGCCCGCTGGCTTGCTTGGCCAAAAAGGGCGTATGCGTTTTCTCCTGAATATATTCAGGAGAAAACACATACGCCCTTTTTCGCCAAGTGCATCATTGTCAAAGATGTGCCCCTCTTCCTGTGCTTTACGGCAATTCCTACATACCTCTTGAAATCTGTTTCCTGCTATTCTGTCTCGCTTTCAAGTCAGCCTCGTTGCCTTCCCTCAACCGATTTTTGGAGATAGATGTCCTTTATTACTCTGCCAGTTTGTGAATTGCTGTGCCCCTGAGCTCCATTTTTCAACTATTTTTTTGTGAGCTGAACGCAATTCCAAAATTTTGGTTCAGGACCTATACTGGTTCCCAGTGGGTGGCTGAGACTCTGGTTAATTCTTCTTCCTGCCGGTAAATTAGAGTGACATGTGCCTGTCCAAATAACTAAGAGCTACTCTCTCATTGGTTCTCCCTCATCCCTTCCATCCTCTGCCAAACTGGCAACCTGTGAAAACCAGGAGGTTAAAGGGGCTGTCTCTCCTCTTTGGGAGATTGACACTAAAGCAGTTGGAACGTGAAACCGGAACACCAGGTGAGGGACTATTTGTTGAGTTTTAGAAACATTTCGTATTCACAGTGTGTCCATTCTCTAGGTTTCCCGTACATGTTATAGCAGTAGTAATATACCCTTCAACCTGTAGCTGTTGGGACCCATGGAATGGGGGCCATGCATTATTGCTTTAAAGGGTCTGCATTTGCTCACCCAATCTCACCAATACTCTCAGGCCCATGTGTCCAGCCTTATGCCACATCCAGCTGTCATTGTAGACAGGGTCATTCCAGGTTTCATCAGAGACTCTGAAGGAATTGTAAAGAATTTCCCTGCTTTTTGGTATAGTTTTTGAAATTCCTTTTTATAGTGGGTTTGAGCTGATTTGCACTGCCATGATTAAGCCCGTCTAGACACACTTGATTCCCTTACAGAGACATATCAATACATATGTTTTAAGATTCTTACTAGTCAGAACTATTCCTCTGTGGGAAATATGGCGTTTTGAGTCCCTTTAACTGAGGAAGCTGTAGGTCTAGTCTATTACATAGTTGGTTTTTGGAACGGTACCTGTGCTTATACCAAACTCTGGTTTTATGCATCACCCCACCTCTCCTTCCCCCTTAAACCGGCATAAGAGTGTTTTCTAAATGTGAGACTCTGTTCTCTTTCCTAACTCAGTTCATGTGTAGCCATGTTTACAGGGTCTTCATAAGTGATATCTTATGATGTTTCTTTTTCTCTGTGACATATTTCACTTAAAATCTTCGTACCTGAATCCAATCACTTTGCTGCTACTGGTCTTATGACATTGATTTCATGGGGGAGGGATATTCCATCTTTCGAAAGTACCACAATTTTTTGAACCATTTTTATATTTCCTGGGATATTTAAGGGGTACCCAAGTTGACGTTCTTGTAAGCAGTGCAGCTCTTAATTTTGGGGTGGCTCTGTCTTATTGATTTTCAATTTTCCCAAGGTATATTCCCGAGACTGGAAGTGCCCTTGGCTCTGTAGCTCTGTTGTTTACTTGTTTTAGGGAACGCAATGCACTCCTCCAGTGAGGCAGTTAGCAATTTATATCCCGCCCATCAGCATAACAAGGCTCCCTGTTCTCCAGGGCCTGTCTTGCCTTTCTGGTTTTTCCACATTTGTGGATGTCCCTTTTGACGGGTGGGAAGTGATACTTCTGTGTAGTGCAGATTTGCATTGCCCGCTTGCTTGCTTGGCCAAAAAGAGCGTATGCGTTTTCTCCTGAATATATTCAGGAGAAAACGCATACGCCCTCTTTGGCCAAGTGCGTCATTGTCGAAGTTGTGCCCCTCTTCCTGTGCTTTAACGGCGATTCCAACGTACCTCTTGAAATCTGTTTCCTGCGATTCTGCCTCGTTTTCAAGTCCGACTCATTGCCTTCCCTCAACAGATTTTTGGACGACAGTTGTCTTTATTACTCTGCCAGTTTGTGAATTGCTGTGCCCATGAGCTCCATTTTTCAACTTGTTTTTTGTGAGCTGTACGCAAGTCCAAAATTTTGGTTCAGGACCTATACTGATTCCCGGTGGTTGGCTGAGACTCTGGTTAATTCTTCTTCCTCCCGGGTTATTAGAGTGACATGTGCTCATCCAAATGTCTAACAGCTACTCTCTCATTGATTCTCCCTCTTCCCTTCCATCCTCTGCCAAACTGGCAACCTGTGCGAACCAGGAGGTTAAAGGGGTTGTCTCTCCAAGTTGGGAGATTGATAGTAAAGCAGTTGGAAAGTCAAACCGGAGCACCAGGAGAGGGACTACTCGTTGAGTTTTAGAAACCTTTTGTATTCACCGTGTGTCCATTCTCTAGGTTTCCCATACATGTTATAGCTGTAGTAATATTCCCTTCAACATGGAGAGTTGGAACCCATGGAATGGGGGCCATGCATTTTTGCTTGAAAGGGTCTGCATTTGCTCACCCAATCTCACCAATCCTCTCAGTCCGAAGTGTCCAGCCTTATGCCACATCCAGCTGTCATTGTAGATAGGGTCATTCCAGGTTTCATCAGAGACCCTGAAGGAAATGGAAATAATTTCCCTGTTTTTTGGTTTTGTTTTTGAAATTCCTTTTTATAGTGGGTTTGAGCTGATTCTCGCTGCCATGTTTATGCCAGTCTAGACACACTTGATTCCCTTACAGAGACATATCAATACATAGGTTTTAAGATTCTTACTAGTCAGATCTATTCCTCTTCAGGAAATATGGGGTTTTGAGTCCCTTTCACTAAAGAAGGTGTAGGTCTTCTCTATTACACAGTTGGTTTTAGAAATGGTACCTGTGCTTATATCAAACTCTGGTTTTATGCATCACCCCACCTCTCCTTTCCCCTTAAGCAGGCAAAAGTGTGTTTTCTAAATGTGAGGCTCTGTTCTCTTTCCTAACTCAGTTCATGTGTAGCCATGTTTACAGGATCTTCGTAAGTGATATCTTATGATAAGTTTCTTTTTCTGTGTGACTTATTTCACTTAGAATCATCGTACCTGAATCCACTCACTTTGCTGCTCCTGGTCTTATGACATTGTTTTCATGGCTGAGGGATATTCCATCGTACATAAATACCACAGTTTTTTGAACCAATTTTATATGTCCTGGGATATTTAAGGTGTAACCAAGTTGAGGTTCTTGTAAGCAGTGCAGCCCTAAATTTGGGGGTGGCTCTGTTTTATTGATTTTCAGTTTTTCCAAGGTATATTCCCTAGACTGGATGTGGCCTTGGCTCTGTAGCTCTGTTGTTTACTTGTTTTAGGGAACGCAATGCACTCCTCCAGTGAGGCAGTTGGCAATTTACATCCCGCCCATCAGCATAACAAGGTTCCCTGTTCTCCAGGGCCTGTCTTGCCTTTCTGGTTTTTACACATTTTGTGGATGTCCCTTTAGACCGGTGGGAAGTGATACTTCTTTGTAGTGCAGATTTGCATTGCACGCTTGCTTGCTTGGGCAAAAACGGCGTATGCGTTTTCTCCTGAATATATTCAGGAGAAAACGCATACGCCCTTTTTGGCCAACTGCGTCATTGTCGAAGTTGTGCCCCTCTTCCTGTGCTTTAAAGGCGATTCCAACGTACCTCTTGAAATCTGTTTCCTGCTATTCTGCCTCGCTTTCAAGTCCGCCTCGCTGCCTTCCCTCAACAGATTTTTGCACGACAGTTGTCCTTTATTACTCTGCCAGTTTGTGAAATGCTGTGCCCCTGAGCTCCATTTTTCAACTCGTTTTTTGTGAGCTGTACGCAAGTCCAAAATTTTGGTTCAGGACCTATACTGGTTCCCGGTGGTTGGCTGAGACTCTGGTTAATTCTTCTTCCTGCCGGGGAATTAGAGTGACATGTGCCCGTCCAAATATCTAACAGCTACTCTCTCATTGGTTCTCCCTCTTCCCTTCCATCCTCTGCCAAATTGGCAACCTGTGCGAACCAGGAGGTTAAAGTGGTTGTCTTTCCAAGTTGGGAGATTGATAGTAAAGCAGTTGGAAAGTCAAACCGGAGCACCAGGTGAGGGGCTACTCGTTGAGTTTTAGAAACCTTTTGTATTCACAGTGTGTCCATTCTCTAGGTTGGCCGTACATGTTATAGCTGTAGTAATATTCCCTCTAACATGGATAGTTGGGACCCATGGAATGGGGGCCATGCATTTTTGCTTTAAACTGTCTGCGTTTGCTCACCCAATCTCAACAATCCCCTCAGTCCGAAGTGTCCAGGCTTATGCCACATCCAGCTGTCATTGTAGATTGGGTCATTCCAGGTTTCATCAGAGACCCTGAAGGAAATGTAAAGAATTTCCCTGTTTTTTGGTTTTCTTTTTGAAATTCCGTTTTATAGTGGGTTTGAGTTGATTCTCGCTTCCATGTTTATGCCAGTCTAGACACACTTGATTCCCTTACAGAGACATATCAATACATAGGTTTTAAGATTCCTACTAGTCAGATCTATTCCTCTGCGGGAAATATGGAGTTTTGAGTCCCTTTCACTGAGGAAGGTGTAGATGTTGTCTATTTCACAGTTGGTTTTAGAAATGGTACCTGTGCTTATATCAAACTCTGGTTTTATGCATCACCCCACCTCTCCTTTCCCCTTAAGCAGGCATAAGCGTGTTTTCTAATTGTGAGACTCTGTTCTCTTTCCTAACTCAGTTCATGTGTAGCCATGTTTACAGGATCTTCATAAGTGATATCTTATGATAAGTTTCTTTTTCTGTGTGACTTATTTCACTTAGAATCATAGTACCTGAATCCACTCACTTTGCTGCTCCTGGTCTTATGACATTGATTTTATGGCTGAGGGATATTCCATCGTACATAGATACCACAGTTTTTTGAAACATTTTTATATTTCCTGGGATATTTAAGGTGTACCCAAGTTGAGGTTCTTGTAAGCAGTGCAGCCCTAAATTTGGGGGTGGCTCTGTCTTTTTGATTTTCAGTTTTCCCAAGGTATATTCCCTAGACGGGATGTGCCCTTGGCTCTGTAGCTCTGTTGATTACTTCTTTTAGGGAACGCAATGCACTCCTCCAGTGAGGCAGTTGGCAATTTACATCCCGCACATCCGCATAACAAGGCTCCCTGTTCTCCAGGGCCTGTCTTGCCTTTCTGGTTTTTACACATTTTGTGCATGTCCCTTTGGACCGGTGGGAAGTGATACTTCTTTGCAGTGCAGATTTGCATTGCCCGCTTGCTTGCTTGGCCAAAAAGGGCGTATGCGTTTTCTCCTGAATATATTCAGGAGAAAACGCATACGCCCTTTTTGGCCAAGTGCGTCATTGTCGAAGTAGTGCCCCTCTTCCTGTGCTTTAAAGGCGATTCCAACGTACCTCTTGAAATCTGTTTCCTGCTATTCTGCCTCGCTTTCAAGTCCGCCTCGTTGCCTTCCATCAACAGATTTTTGGACGATACTTGTCCTTTATTACTCTGCCATTTTGTGAATTGCTGTGCCCCTGTGCTCCATTTTTCAACTCGTTTTTTGTGAGCTGTACGCAAGTCCAAAATTTTGGTTCAGAACCTATACTGGTTCCCGGTGGGTGGCTGAGACTCTGGTTAATTCTTCTTCCTGACGGAAAATTAGAGTGACATGTGCCCGTCCAAATGTCTAACAGCTACTCTCTCATTGGTTCTCCCTCTTCCCTTCCATCCTCTGCCAAATTGGCAACCTGTGCGAACCAGGAGGTTAAAGGCGCTGTCTCTCCAAGTTGGGAGATTGATAGTAAAGCAGTTGGAAACTCAAACCGGAGCACCAGGAGAGGGACTTCTCTTTGAGTTTTAGAAACATTTTGTATTCACTGTGTGTCCATTTTCTAGGTTTCCCGTACATGTTATATCTGTAGTAATATTCCCTTCAACATGGAGAGTTGGGACCCATGGAATGGGGGCCATGCATTTTTGCTTTAAAGGGTCTGCATTTGCTCACCCAATCTCACCAATCCTCTCAGTCCGTAGTGTCCAGCCTTATGCCACATCCAGCTGTCATTGTAGATAGGGTCATTCTAGGTTTCATCAGAGACCCTGAAGGAAATGTAAAGAATTTCCCAGTTTTTTGGATTTGTTTTTGAATTTCCTTTTTATAGTGGGTTAGAGCTGATTCTCGCTGCCATGTTTATGCCAGTCTAGACACACTTGATTCCCTTACAGAGACATATCAATACATAGGTTTTAAGGTACTTACTAGTCAGATCTATTCCTCTGCGGGAAATATAGGGTTTTGAGTCCCTTTCACTGAGGAAGGTGTAGGTCTTGTCTATTCCACAGTTGGTTTTAGAAATGGTACCTGTGCTTATATCAAACTCTGGTTTTATGCATCATTCCACCTCTCCTTTCCCCTTAAGCAGGCATAAGAGTATTTTCTAAATGTGAGACACTGTTCTCTTTCCTAACTCAGTTCATGTGTAGCCAAGTTTACAGGATCTTCATAAGTGATATCTTATGATAAGTTTCTTTTTCTGTGTGACTTATTTCACTTAGAATCATCGTACCTGAATCCACTCACTCTGCTGCTCCTCGTCTTATGACATTGATTTCATGGCTGAGGGATATTCCATCGTACATAAATACCACAGTTTTTTAAACCATTTTTATATTTCCTGGGATATTTAATGTGTACCCATGTTGAGGTTCTAGTAAGCAGTGCAGCCCTAAATTTGGGGGTGGCTCTGTCTTATTGATTTTCAGTTTTCCCAAGGTATATTCCCTAGACGGGATGTGCCCTTGGCTCTGTAGCTCTGTTGATTACTTCTTTTAGGGAACGCAATGCACTCCTCCAGTGAGGCAGTTGGCAACTTACATCCCGCCCATCAGCATAACAAGGCTCCCTGTTCTCCAGGGCCTGTCTTGCCTTTCTGGTTTTTACACATTTTGTGGATATCCCGTTTGACTGGTGGGAAGTGATACTTCTTTGTAGTGCAGATTTGCATTGCACGCTTGCTTGCTTGGCGAAAAAGGGCGTATGCGTTTTCTCCTGAATATATTCAGGAGAAAACGCATACGCCCTTTTTGGCCAAGTGCGGCATTGTCGAAGTTGTGCCCCTCTTCCTGTGTGTTAAAGGCGATTCCAAGGTACCTCTTGAAATCTGTTTCCTGCTATTCTGCCTCGCTTTCAAGTCCGTCTCGTTGCCTTCCCTCAACAGATTTTTGGACGATAGTTGTCTTTGTTACTCTGCCAGTTTGTGAATTGCTGTGCCCCTGAGCTCCATTTTTCATCTCGTTTTTTGTGAGCTGTACGCAACTCCAAAATTTTAGTTCAGGACCTATACTGGTTCCCGGTGGGTGGCTGAGACTCTGGTTAATTCTTCTTCCTGCCGGGTAATTAGAGTGGCATGTGCCCGTCCAAATGCCTAACAGCTACTCTCTCATTGGTTCTCCCTCTTCCCTTCCTTCCTCTGCCAAATTGGCAACCTGTGCGAACCAGGAGGTTAAAGAGGCTGTCTCTCCATGTTGGGAGATTGACAGTAAAGCAGTTGGAAAGTCAAACCGGAGCACCAGGAGAGGGACTACTCGTTGAGTTTTAAAAACCTTTTGTATTCACAGTGTGTCCATTGTCGAGGTTTCCCGTACGTGTTGTAGCTGTAGTAATATTCCCTTCAACATGGAGAGTTGGGACCCATGGAATGGGGGCCATGCATTTTTGCTTTAAAGGGTCTGCATTTGCTCACCCAATCTCACCAATCCTCTCAGTCCCAAGTGTCCAGCCTTATGTCACATCCAGCTGTCATTGTAGATAGGGTCATTCCAGGTTTCATCAGAGACCCTGAAGGAAATGTAAAGAATTTCCCTGTTTTTTGGTTTTGTTTTTGAAATTCATTTTTATAGTGGGTTTGAGCTGATTCTCACTGCCATGTTTATGCCAGTCTAGACACACTTGATTCCCTTACAGAGACATATCAATACATAGGTTATAAGATTCTTACTAGTCAGATCTATTCCTCTGCGGGAAATATGGGGTTTTGAGTCCCTTTCACTGAGGAAGGTGTAGGTCTTGTCTATTCCACAGTTGGTTTTAGAAATGGTACCTGTGCTTATATCAAACTCTGGTTTTATGCATCACCCCACCTCTCCTTTCCCCTTAAGCAGGCATAAGAGTGTTTTATAAATGTGAGACTCTGTTCTCTTTCCTAACTCAGTTCATGTGTAGCCATGTTTACAGGATCTTCATATGTGATATCTTATGATAAGTCTCTTTTTCTGGGTGTCTTATTTCACTTAGAATCATCGTACCTGAATCCACTCACTTTGCTGCTCCTGGTCTTATGACATTGATTTCATGGATGAGGGATATTCCATCGTACATAAATACCACAGTTTTTTGAACCATTTTTATATTTCCTGGGATATATAAGGTGTACCCATGTTCAGGTTCTAGTAAGCAGTGCAGCCCTAAATTTGGGGGTGGCTCTGTCTTTTTGATTTTCAGTTTTCCCAAGGTATATTCCCGACACTGGATGTGCCCCTGGCTCTGTAGCTCTGTTGATTACTTCTTTTAAGGAATGCAAAGCACTCCTCCAGTGAGGCAGTTGGCAATTTACATCCCGCCCATCAGCATAACAAGGCTCCCTGTTCTCCAGGGCCTGTCTTGCCTTTCTGGTTTTTACACATTTTGTGGATGTCCCTTTTGACCGGTGGGAAGTGATACTTCTTTGTAGTGCAGATTTGCATTGCCCGCTTGCTTCCTTGGCCAAAAAGGGCGTATGCGTTTTCTCCTGAATATATTCAGGAGAAAACGCATACGCCCTTTTTGGCCAAGTGTGTCATTGTCGAAGTTGTGCCCCTCATCCTGTGCTTTAAAGGCGATTCCAAGTTACCTCTTGAAATCTGTTTCCTGCTATTCTGCCTCGCTTTCAAGTCCGCCTCGTTGCCTTCCCTCAGCAGATTTTTGGACGATAGTTGTCCTTTATTACTCTGCCAGTTTGTGAATTGCTGTACCCCTGAGCACCATTTTTCAACTCGTTTTTTTGTGAGCTGAACGCAAGCCCAAAATTTTGGTTCAGGACCTATACTGGTTCCCGGTGGGTGGCTGAGACTCTGGTTAATTCTTCTTCCTGCCAGGAAATTAGAGTGGCATGTGCCCGTCCAAATGCCTAACAGCTACTCTCTCATTGGTTCTCCCTCTTCCCTTCCTTCCTCTGCCAAATTGGCAACCTGTGCGAACCAGGAGGTTAAAGAGGCTGTCTCTCCATGTTGGGAGATTGACAGTAAAGCAGTTTGAAAGTCAAACCGGAGCACCAGGAGAGGGACTTCTCGTTGAGTTTTAGAAACCTTTTGTACTCACAGTGTGTCCATTCTCTAGGTTTCCCATACATGTTATAGCTGTAGTAATATTCCCTTCAACAGGGAGAGTTGGGACCCATGGAATGTGGGCCATGCATTTTTGCTTTAAAGGGTCTGCATTTGTTCACCCAATCTCACCAATCCTCTCAGTCCCAAGTGTCCAGCCTTATGCCACATCCAGCTGTCATTGTAGCTAGGGTCATTCCAGGTTTCATCAGAGACCCTGAAGGAAATGTAAAGAATATCCCTGTTTTTTGGTTTTGTTTTTGAAATTCCTTTTTATAGTGGGTTTGAGCTGATTCTCGCTGCCATGTTTATGCCAGTCTAGACACACTTGATTCCCTTAACGACACATTTCAATACATAGGTTTTAAGATTCTTGCTAGTCAGATCTATTCCTCTGCGGGAAATATGGGGTTTTGAGTCCCTTTCACTGAGGAAGGTGTATGTCTTGTCTATTCCACAGTTGTTCTTTGAAATGGTACCAGTGCTTATATCAAACTCTGGTTTTATGTATCACCCCACCTCTCCTTTCCCCTTAAGCAGGCATAAGAGTGTTTTCTAAATGTGAGACTCTGTTCTCTTTCCTAACTCAGTTCATGTGTAGCCAAGTTTACAGGATCTTCATAAGTGATATCTTATGATAAGTTTCTTTTTCTGTGTGACTTATTTCACTTAGAATCATCGAACCTGAATCCACTCACTTTGCTGCTCCTGGTCTTATGACATTGATTTCATGGCTGAGGGATATTGCATCGTACATAAATACCACGGTTTTTTGAACCATTTTTATATTTCCTGGGATATTTAAGGTGTACCCATGTTGAGGTTCTAGTAAGCAGTGCAGCCCTAAATTTGGGGGTGGTTCTGTCTTATTGATTTTCAGTTTTCCCAAGGTATATTCCCTAGACGGGATGTGCCCTTGGCTCTGTAGCTCTGTTGATTACTTCTTTTAGGGAACGCAATGCACTCCTCCAGTGAGGCAGTTGGCAATTTACATCCCGCCCATCAGCATAACAAGACTCCCTGATCTCCAGGGCCTGTCTTGCCTTTCTGGTTTTTACACATTTTGTGGATGTCCCTTTTCACCGGTGGGAAGTGATACTTCTTTGTAGTGCAGATTTGCATTGCCCGCTTGCTTGCTTGGCCAAAAAGGGCGTATGCGTTTTCTCCTGAATATATTCAGGAGAAAACGCATACGCCCTTTTTGGCCAAGTGCGTCATTGTGGAAGTTGTGCCCCTCTTTCTGTGCTTTAAAAGCGATTCCAAGGTACCTCTTGAAATCTGTTTCCTGCTATTCTGCCTCGCTTTCAAGTCCGCCTCGATGCCTTCCCTCAACAGATTTTTGTACGATAGTTGTCCTTTATTACTCTGCCAGTTTGTGAATTGCTGTGCCCCTGAGCTCCATTTTTCAACTCGTTTTTTTTGTGAGCTGTACGGAAGTCCAAAATTTTAATTCAGGACCTATACTGGTTCCCGGTGGGTGGCTGAGACTCTGGTTAATTCTTCTTCCTGCCGGGAAATTAGAGTGGCATGTGCCCGTCCAAATGCCTAACAGCTAATCTCTCATTGGTTCTCCCTCTTCCCTTCCTTCCTCTGCCAAATTGGCAACCTGAGCGAACCAGGAGGTTAAAGAGGCTGTCTTTCCATGTTGGGAGATTGATAGTAAAGCAGTTGGAAAGTCAAACCGGAGCACCAGGAGAGGGACTACTCGTTGAGTTTTAGAAACCTTTTGTATTCACAGTGTGTCCATTCTCTAGGTTTCCCGTACATGTTGTAGCTGTAGTAATATTCCCTTCAACATGGAGAGTTGGGACCCATGGAATGGGGGCCATGCATTTTTGCTTTAAAGGGTCTGCATTTGCTCACCCAATCTCACCAATCCTCTCAGTCCCAAGTTTCCAGCATTATGCCACATCCACCTGTCATTGTAGATAGGGTCATTCCAGGTTTTATCAGAGACCCTGAAGGAAATGTAAAGAATTTCCCTGTTTTTTGGTTTTGTTTTTGAAATTCCTTTTTATAGTGGGTTTGAGCTGATTCTCGCTGCCATGTTTATTCCAGTCTAGACACACTTGATTCCCTTACAGAGACATATCAATACATAGGTTTTAAGATTCTTACTAGTCAGATCTATTCCTCTGCGGGAAATATGTGGTTTTGAGTCCCTTTCACTGAGGAAGGTGAAGGTCTTTTCTATTCCACAGTTGGTTTTTGGAATGGTACTTGTGCTTATATCAAACACTGGTTTTATGCATCCCCCCACCTCTCCTTCCCCCTTAAGCAGGCATAAGAGTGTTTTCTAAATGTGAGACTCTGTTCTCTTTCCTAACTCAGTTCATGTGTACCCATGTTTACAGGATCTTCATAAGTGATATCTTATGATGTTTCTTTTTCTGTGTGACTTATTTCCCTTAGAATCTTCGTACCTGAATCCACTCACACTGTTGCTTTTGGTCTTATGACATTGATTGCATGGCTGAGGGATATTCCATCCTACGTAAGTACCACAATTTTTTGAACCATTTCTATATTTCCTGGTATATTTAAAGTGTACCCAAGTTGAGGTTCTTGTTAGCAGTGCAGCCCTAAATTTGGGGCTTGCTCTGTCTTTTTGATTTTCAATTTTCCCAAGGTATATTCCCTAGACTAGAAGTGCCTTTGCCTTGTAGCTCTGTTGTTTACTTTTTTCAGGGAACACAATGCACTTCTCCTGTGTGGCAGTTGGCAATTTACATCCCGCTCATCAGCATAACAAGGCTCCCTGTTCTCTAGAGCCTGTCGTGCCTTTTTGGTTTTTACCCATTTTGTGGATGTCTCTTTTGACCTGTGGGAAGTGATACATCTTTGTAGTGCAGATTGGCATTGCCCGCTGGCTTGCTTGGCCAAAAAGGGCGTATGCATTTTCTCCTGAATATATTCAGGAGAAAACACATACGCCCTTTTTCGCCAAGTGCATCATTGTCATAGATGTGCCCCTCTTCCTGTGCTTTACTTCAATTCCTACATACCTCTTGAAATCTGTTTCCTGCTATTCTGTCTCGCTTTCAAGTCAGCCTCGTTGCCTTCCCTCAACCGATTTTTGGAGATAGATGTCCTTTATTACTCTGCCAGTTTGTGAATTGCTGTGCCCCTGAGCTCCATTTTTCAACTATTTTTTTGTGAGCTGAACGCAATTCCAAAATTTTGGTTCAGGACCTATACTGGTTCCCAGTGGGTGGCTGAGACTCTGGTTAATTCTTCTTCCTGCCGGTAAATTAGAGTGACATGTGCCTGTCCAAATAACTAAGAGCTACTCTCTCATTGGTTCTCCCTCATCCCTTCCATCCTCTGCCAAACTGGCAACCTGTGAAAACCAGGAGGTTAAAGGGGCTGTCTCTCCTCTTTGGGAGATTGACACTAAAGCAGTTGGAACGTGAAACCGGAACACCAGGTGAGGGACTATTTGTTGAGTTTTAGAAACATTTCGTATTCACAGTGTGTCCATTCTCTAGGTTTCCCGTACATGTTATAGCAGTAGTAATATACCCTTCAACCTGTAGCTGTTGGGACCCATGGAATGGGGGCCATGCATTATTGCTTTAAAGGGTCTGCATTTGCTCACCCAATCTCACCAATACTCTCAGGCCCATGTGTCCAGCCTTATGCCACATCCAGCTGTCATTGTAGACAGGGTCATTCCAGGTTTCATCAGAGACTCTGAAGGAATTGTAAAGAATTTCCCTGCTTTTTGGTATAGTTTTTGAAATTCCTTTTTATAGTGGGTTTGAGCTGATTTGCACTGCCATGATTAAGCCCGTCTAGACACACTTGATTCCCTTACAGAGACATATCAATACATAAGTTTTAAGATTCTTACTAGTCAGAACTATTCCTCTGTGGGAAATATGGCGTTTTGAGTCCCTTTAACTGAGGAAGCTGTAGGTCTAGTCTATTACATAGTTGGTTTTTGGAACGGTACCTGTGCTTATACCAAACTCTGGTTTTATGCATCACCCCACCTCTCCTTCCCCCTTAAACCGGCATAAGAGTGTTTTCTAAATGTGAGACTCTGTTCTCTTTCCTAACTCAGTTCATGTGTAGCCATGTTTACAGGGTCTTCATAAGTGATATCTTATGATGTTTCTTTTTCTCTGTGACATATTTCACTTACAATCTTCGTACCTGAATCCAATCACTTTGCTGCTACTGGTCTTATGACATTGATTTCATGGGGGAGGGATATTCCATCTTTCGAAAGTACCACAATTTTTTGAACCATTTTTATATTTCCTGGGATATTTAAGGGGTACCCAAGTTGACGTTCTTGTAAGCAGTGCAGCTCTTAATTTTGGGGTGGCTCTGTCTTATTGATTTTCAATTTTCCCAAGGTATATTCCCGAGACTGGAAGTGCCCTTGGCTCTGTAGCTCTGTTGATTACTCGTGTTAGGGAACACAATGCACTCTTCCACTCAAGCAGTTGGCAAATTACATCCCGCCCATCAGCATAACAACCTCCCTGTACTCCAGTGCCTGTCTTGCCTTTCTGGTTTTTACCCATTTTGTGGATGACCCTTTTGACTGGTGGGAAGTGATACTAGTTTGTAGTGCAGATTTGCATTGCCCGCTTGATTGCTTGGCCAAAAAGTTCGTATGAGTTTTTTTCTGAATATATTCAGGAAACAACGCATACACCCTTTTTGGCCAAGTGCATCATTGTCGAAGTTGTGCCCTTCTTCCTGTGCTTTACAGGCGATTCCAAAGCACCTCTTGAAATCTGTTTCCTGCTATTCTGCCTCGCTTTCAAGTCCGCGTGGTTGCCTTCCCTCAAGAGATTTTTGGACGATAGCTGTCCTTTATTACTCTGCCAGTTTGTGAATTGCTGTGTCCCTGAGCTCCATAATTCAACTCGTTTTTTGTGAGCTGTACGCAATTCCAAAATTTTGGTTCAGGAACTATACTGGTTCCCGGTGGGGTGCTGAGACTCTGGTTACTAATTCTACCTGCCGGGAAATTAGAGAGACATGTGCCCGTCCAAATGCTTAACAGCTACTCTCTCATTGGTTCTCCCTCTTCCCTTCCATCCTCTGCCAAATTGGCAACCTGTGTGAACCAGGAGTTTAAAGGGGTTGTCTCTCCAATTTGGGAGATTGATAGTAAAGCAGTTGGAAAGTCAAACCGGAGCACCAGGAGAGGGAATACTCGTTGAGTTTTAGAAAACTTTTGTATTCACTGTGTGTCCATTTTCTAGGTTTCCCGTACATGTTATAGCTGTAGTAACTGTCCCTTCAACATGGAGAGTTGTGACCCATGGAATGGGGGCCATGCATTTTTGCTTTAAAGGGTCTGCATGTGCTTACCCAATCTCACCAATCCTCTGAGTCCCAAGTGTTCAGCCTTATGCCACATCCAGCTGTCATTGTAGATAGGGTCATTCCAGGTTTCATCAGAGACCCTGAAGGAAATGTAAAGAATTTCCCTGTTTTTTGGTTTTGTTTTTGAAATTCCTTTTTATAGTGGGTTTGAGCTGATTCTCGCTGCCATGTTTATGCCAGTCTAGACACACTTGATTCCCTTACAGAGACATATCAATACATAGGTTTTAAGATTCTTACTACTCAGATCTATTCCTCTGCGGGAAATATAGGGTTTTGAGTCCCTTTCACTGAGGAAGGTGTAGGTCTTGTCTATTACACAGTTGGTTATAGAAATGGTACCTGTGATTATATCAAACTCTGGTTTTATGCATCACTCCACCTCTCCTTTCCCCTTAAGCAGGCATAAGAGTGTTTTCTAAATGTGAGACTCTGTTCTCTTTCCTAACTCAGTTCGTGTTTAGCCATGTTTACAGGATCTTCATAAGTGATATCTTATGATAAGTTTCTTTTTCTGTGTGCCTTATTTCACTTAGAATCATCGTACCTGAATCCACTCACTTTGCTGCTCCTGGTCTTATGACATTGATTTCATGGCTGAGGGATATTCCATCGTACATAAATACCACAGTTTTTTGAACCATTTTTATATTTCCTGGGATATTTAAGGTGTACCCAAGTTGAGGTTCTTGTAAGCAGAGTAGACCTAAATTTGGGGGTGGCTCTGTCTTTTTAATTTTTAGTTTTCCCAAGGTATATTCCCGAGACTGGAAGTGACCTTGGCTCTGTAGCTCTGTTGTTTACCTGTTTTAGGGAACGCAATGCACTCCTCCAGTGAGGCAGTTGGCAATTTACATCCCTCCCATCAGCATAACAAGGCTCCCTGTTCTCCAGGGCCTGTCTTGCCTTTCTGTTTTTTTCACATTTTGTGGATGTCCCTTTTGACCGGTGGGAAGTGATACTTCTTTGCAGTGCAGATTTGCATTGCCCGCTTGCTTGCTTGGCCAAAAAGGGCGTATGCGTTTTCTCCTGAATATATTCAGGAGAAAACGCATACGCCCTTTTTGGCCAAGTGCGTCATTGTCGAAGTTGTGCCCCTCTTCCTGTGCTTTAAAGGCGATTCCAACGTACCTGTTGAAATCTGTTTCCTGCGATTCTGCCTCGCTTTCAAGTCCGCCTCGTTGCCTTCCCTCAACACATTTTTGGACGACAGTTGTCCTTTATTACTCTGCCAGTTTGTGAATTGCTGTGCCCCTGAGCTCCATTTTTCAACTCGTTTTTTGTGAGCTGTACACAATTCCAAAATTTTGGTTCAGGACCTATACTGGTTCCAGGTGGGTGGCTGAGACTCTGGTTAATTCTTCTTCCTGCCGGGAAATTAGAGTGACATGTGCCCATCCAAATGCCTAACAGCTACTCTCTCATTGGTTCTCCCTCTTCCCTTCCATCCTCTGCCAAATTGGCAACCTGTGCGAACCAGGAGGTTAAAGGGGTTGTCTCTCCAAGTTGGCAGATTGATAGTAAAGCAGTTGGAAAGTCAAACCGGAGCACCAGGAGAGGGACTACTCGTTGAGTTTTAGATACCTTTTGTATTCACAGTGTGTCCATTCTCTAGGTTTCCCGTACATGTTATAGCTGTAGTAATATTCCCTTCAAAATGGAGAGTTGGGACCCATGGAATGGGGGCCATGCATTTTTGCTTTAAAGTGTCTACATTTGCTCACCCAATCTCACCAATCCTCTCAGTCCGTAGTGTCCAGCCTTATGCCACATCCAGCTGTCATTGTAGATAGTGTCATTCCAGGTTTCATCAGAGACCCTGAAGGAAATGTAAAGAATTTCCCTGTTTTTTGGTTTTGTTTTTGAAATTCCTTTTTATAGTGGGTTTGAGCTGATTCTCGCTGCCATGTTTATGCCAGTCTAGACACACTTGATTCCCTTACAGAGACATATCAATACATAGGTTTTAAGATTCTTACTAGTCAGATCTATTCCTCTGCGGGAAATATGGGGTTTTGAGTCCCTTTCACTGAGGAAGGTGTAGTTCTTGTCTATTCCACAGTTGGATTTAGAAATGGTACCTGTGCTTATATCAAACTCTGGTTTTATGCATCACCCCACCTCTCCTTTCCCCTTAAGCAGGCATAAGAGTGTTTTCTAAATGTGAGACTCTGTTCTCTTTCCTAACTCAGTTCATGTGTAGCCATGTTTACAGGATCTTCGTAAGTCATATCTTATGATAAGTTTCTTTTTCTGTGTGACTTATTTCACTTAGAATCATCGTACCTGAATCCACTCACTTTGCTGCTCCTGGTCTTATGACGTTGATTTCATGGCTGAGGGATATTCCATCGTACATAAATACCACATATTTTTGAACCATTTTTATGTTTCCTGGGATATTTAAGGTGTACCCAAGTTGAGGTTCTTGTAAGCAGTGCAGCCCTGAATTTGGGGGGTGACTCTGTATTATTGATTTTCAGTGTTCCCAAGGTATATTCCATAGACTGGAAGTGCCCTTGGCTCTGTAGCTCTGTTGTTTACTTGTTTTAGGGAACGCAATGCACTCCTCCAGTGAGGCAGTTGGCAATTTACATCCCGCCCATCAGCATAACAAGGCTCCCTGTTCTCCAGGGCCTGTCTTGCCTTTCTGGCTTTTACACATTTTGTGGATGTCCCTTTGGACCGGTGGGAAATGATACTTCTTTGTAGTGCAGATTTGCATTGCCCGCTTGCTTGCTTGGCCAAAAAGGGCGTATGCGTTTTCTCCTGAATATATTCAGGAGAAAACGCATACGCCCTTTTTGGCCAAGTGCGTCATTGTCGAAGTTGTGCCCCTCATCCTGCGCTTTAAAGGCGATTCCAATGTACCTGTTGAAATCTGTTTCCTGCTATTAGGCCTCGCTTTCAAGTCCGCCTCGTTGCCTTCCCTCAACAGATTTTTGGACGACAGTTGTCCTTTATTACTCTGCCAGTTTGTGAATTGCTGTGCCCCTGAGCTCCATTTTTCAACTCGTTTTTTGTGATCTGTACACAATTCCAAAATTTTGGTTCGGGACCTATACTGGTTCCTGGTGGGTGGCTGAGACTCTGGTTAATTCCTCTTCCTGCCGGGAAATTAGAGTGACATGTGCCCGTCCAAATGCCTAACAGCTACTCTCTCATTGGTTCTCCCTCTTCCCTTCCATCCTCTGCCAATTTGGCAACTTGTGCGAACCAGGTGGTTAAAGGGGTTGTCTCTCCAAGTTGGGAGATTGATAGTAAAGCAGTTGGAAAGTCAAACCGGAGCACCAGGAGAGGGACTACTCGTTGAGTTTTAGAAACCTTTTGTATTCACAGTGTGTCCATTCTCTAGGTTTCCCTTACATGTTATAGCTGTAGTAATATTCCCTTCAACATGGAGAGTTGGGACCCATGGAATGGGGGCCATGCATTTTTGCTTTAAAGTGTCTACATTTCCTCACCCAATCTCACCAATCCTCTCAGTCCGTAGTATCCAGCCTTATGTCACATCCAGCTGTCATTGTAGATAGGGTCATTCCAGGATTCATCAGAGACCCTGAAGGAAATGTAAAGAATTTCCCTGTTTTTTGGTTTTGTTTTTGAAATTCCTTTTTATAGTGGGTTTGAGCTGATTCTCGCTGCCATGTTTATGCCAGTCTAGACACACTTGATTCCCTTACAGAGACATATCAATACATAGGTTTTAAGATTCTTACTAGTCAGATCTATTCCTCTGCGGGAAATTTGGGGTTTTGAGTCCCTTTCACTGAGGAAGGTGTAGGTCTTGTCTATTCCACAGTTGGTTTTAGAAATGGTACCTGTGCTTATATCAAACTCTGGTTTTATGCATCACCCCACCTCTCCTTTCCCGTTAAGCAGGCATAAGAGTGTTTTCTAAATGTGAGACTCTGTTCTCTTTCCTAACTCAGTTCATGTGTAGCCATGTTTACAGGATCTTCATAAGTGATATCTTATGATAAGTTTCTTTTTCTGTGTGACTTATTTCACTTAGAATCATCGTACCTGAATCCACTCACTTTGCTGCTCCTGGTCTTATGACATTGATTTCATGGCTGAGGGATATTCCATCGTACAAAAATACCACAGTATTTTGAACCATTTTTATATTTCCTGGGATATTTAAGGTGTACCCAAGTTGAGGTTCTTGTAAGCAGTGCAGCCCTAAATTTGGGGGTGGCTCTGTCTTATTGATTTTCAGTTTACCCAAGGTATATTCCCTAAACTGGATGTGCCCTTGGCTCTGTAGCTCTGTTGATTACTTGTTTTAGGGAACGCAATGCACTCCTCCAGTGAGGCAGTTGGCAATTTACATCCCGCCCATCAGCATAACAAGGCTCCCTGTTCTCCAGGGCCTGTCTTGCCTTTCTGGTTTTTACACATTTTGTGGATGTCCCTTTTGACCGGTGGAAAGTGATACTTCTTTGCAGTGCAGATTTGCATTGCCCGCTTGCTTGCTTGGCCAAAAAGGGCGTATGCATTTTCTCCTGAATATATTCAGGAGAAATATATTCAGGAGAAAACGCATACGCCCTTTTTGGCCAAGTGCATCATTGTCGAAGTAGTGCCCCTCTTCCTGTGCTTTAAAGGCGATTCCAACGTACCTGTTGAAATCTGTTTCCTGCTATTCTGCCTCGGTTTCAAGTCCGCTTCGTTGCCTTCCCTCAACAGATTTTTGGACGACAGTTGTCCTTTATTACTCTGACAGTTTGTGAATTGCTCTGCCCCTGAGCTCCATTTTTCAACTCGTTTTTTGTGAGCTGTACACAATTCTAAAATTTTGGTTCAGGACATATACTGGTTCCCAGTGGGTGGCTGAGACTCTTGATAATTCTTCTTCCTGCCGGGAAATTAGAGTTGCATGTGCACGTCCAAATGCCTAACAGCTAATCTCTCATTGGTTCTCCCTCTTCCCTTCCTTCCTCTGCCAAATTGGCAACCTGAGCGAACCAGGAGGTTAAAGAGGCTGTCTTTCCATGTTGGGAGATTGATAGTAAAGCAGTTGGAAAGTCAAACCGGAGCACCAGGAGAGGGACTACTCGTTGAGTTTTAGAAACCTTTTGTATTCACAGTGTGTCCATTCTCTAGGTTTCCCGTACATGTTGTAGCTGTAGTAATATTCCCTTCAACATGGAGAGTTGGGACCCATGGAATGGGGGCCATGCATTTTTGCTTTAAAGGGTCTGCATTTGCTCACCCAATCTCACCAATCCTCTCAGTCCCAAGTTTCCAGCATTATGCCACATCCACCTGTCATTGTAGATAGGGTCATTCCAGGTTTTATCAGAGACCCTGAAGGAAATGTAAAGAATTTCCCTGTTTTTTGGTTTTGTTTTTGAAATTCCTTTTTATAGTGGGTTTGAGCTGATTCTCGCTGCCATGTTTATTCCAGTCTAGACACACTTGATTCCCTTACAGAGACATATCAATACATAGGTTTTAAGATTCTTACTAGTCAGATCTATTCCTCTGCGGGAAATATGTGGTTTTGAGTCCCTTTCACTGAGGAAGGTGAAGGTCTTTTCTATTCCACAGTTGGTTTTTGGAATGGTACTTGTGCTTATATCAAACACTGGTTTTATGCATCCCCCCACCTCTCCTTCCCCCTTAAGCAGGCATAAGAGTGTTTTCTAAATGTGAGACTCTGTTCTCTTTCCTAACTCAGTTCATGTGTACCCATGTTTACAGGATCTTCATAAGTGATATCTTATGATGTTTCTTTTTCTGTGTGACTTATTTCCCTTAGAATCTTCGTACCTGAATCCACTCACACTGTTGCTTTTGGTCTTATGACATTGATTGCATGGCTGAGGGATATTCCATCCTACGTAAGTACCACAATTTTTTGAACCATTTCTATATTTCCTGGTATATTTAAAGTGTACCCAAGTTGAGGTTCTTGTTAGCAGTGCAGCCCTAAATTTGGGGCTTGCTCTGTCTTTTTGATTTTCAATTTTCCCAAGGTATATTCCCTAGACTAGAAGTGCCTTTGCCTTGTAGCTCTGTTGTTTACTTTTTTCAGGGAACACAATGCACTTCTCCTGTGTGGCAGTTGGCAATTTACATCCCGCTCATCAGCATAACAAGGCTCCCTGTTCTCTAGAGCCTGTCGTGCCTTTTTGGTTTTTACCCATTTTGTGGATGTCTCTTTTGACCTGTGGGAAGTGATACATCTTTGTAGTGCAGATTGGCATTGCCCGCTGGCTTGCTTGGCCAAAAAGGGCGTATGCGTTTTCTCCTGAATATATTCAGGAGAAAACACATACGCCCTTTTTCGCCAAGTGCATCATTGTCATAGATGTGCCCCTCTTCCTGTGCTTTACTTCAATTCCTACATACCTCTTGAAATCTGTTTCCTGCTATTCTGTCTCGCTTTCAAGTCAGCCTCGTTGCCTTCCCTCAACCGATTTTTGGAGATAGATGTCCTTTATTACTCTGCCAGTTTGTGAATTGCTGTGCCCCTGAGCTCCATTTTTCAACTATTTTTTTGTGAGCTGAACGCAATTCCAAAATTTTGGTTCAGGACCTATACTGGTTCCCAGTGGGTGGCTGAGACTCTGGTTAATTCTTCTTCCTGCCGGTAAATTAGAGTGACATGTGCCTGTCCAAATAACTAAGAGCTACTCTCTCATTGGTTCTCCCTCATCCCTTCCATCCTCTGCCAAACTGGCAACCTGTGAAAACCAGGAGGTTAAAGGGGCTGTCTCTCCTCTTTGGGAGATTGACACTAAAGCAGTTGGAACGTGAAACCGGAACACCAGGTGAGGGACTATTTGTTGAGTTTTAGAAACATTTCGTATTCACAGTGTGTCCATTCTCTAGGTTTCCCGTACATGTTATAGCAGTAGTAATATACCCTTCAACCTGTAGCTGTTGGGACCCATGGAATGGGGGCCATGCATTATTGCTTTAAAGGGTCTGCATTTGCTCACCCAATCTCACCAATACTCTCAGGCCCATGTGTCCAGCCTTATGCCACATCCAGCTGTCATTGTAGACAGGGTCATTCCAGGTTTCATCAGAGACTCTGAAGGAATTGTAAAGAATTTCCCTGCTTTTTGGTATAGTTTTTGAAATTCCTTTTTATAGTGGGTTTGAGCTGATTTGCACTGCCATGATTAAGCCCGTCTAGACACACTTGATTCCCTTACAGAGACATATCAATACATAAGTTTTAAGATTCTTACTAGTCAGAACTATTCCTCTGTGGGAAATATGGCGTTTTGAGTCCCTTTAACTGAGGAAGCTGTAGGTCTAGTCTATTACATAGTTGGTTTTTGGAACGGTACCTGTGCTTATACCAAACTCTGGTTTTATGCATCACCCCACCTCTCCTTCCCCCTTAAACCGGCATAAGAGTGTTTTCTAAATGTGAGACTCTGTTCTCTTTCCTAACTCAGTTCATGTGTAGCCATGTTTACAGGGTCTTCATAAGTGATATCTTATGATGTTTCTTTTTCTCTGTGACATATTTCACTTACAATCTTCGTACCTGAATCCAATCACTTTGCTGCTACTGGTCTTATGACATTGATTTCATGGGGGAGGGATATTCCATCTTTCGAAAGTACCACAATTTTTTGAACCATTTTTATATTTCCTGGGATATTTAAGGGGTACCCAAGTTGACGTTCTTGTAAGCAGTGCAGCTCTTAATTTTGGGGTGGCTCTGTCTTATTGATTTTCAATTTTCCCAAGGTATATTCCCGAGACTGGAAGTGCCCTTGGCTCTGTAGCTCTGTTGATTACTCGTGTTAGGGAACACAATGCACTCTTCCACTCAAGCAGTTGGCAAATTACATCCCGCCCATCAGCATAACAACCTCCCTGTACTCCAGTGCCTGTCTTGCCTTTCTGGTTTTTACCCATTTTGTGGATGACCCTTTTGACTGGTGGGAAGTGATACTAGTTTGTAGTGCAGATTTGCATTGCCCGCTTGATTGCTTGGCCAAAAAGTTCGTATGAGTTTTTTTCTGAATATATTCAGGAAACAACGCATACACCCTTTTTGGCCAAGTGCATCATTGTCGAAGTTGTGCCCTTCTTCCTGTGCTTTACAGGCGATTCCAAAGCACCTCTTGAAATCTGTTTCCTGCTATTCTGCCTCGCTTTCAAGTCCGCGTGGTTGCCTTCCCTCAAGAGATTTTTGGACGATAGCTGTCCTTTATTACTCTGCCAGTTTGTGAATTGCTGTGTCCCTGAGCTCCATAATTCAACTCGTTTTTTGTGAGCTGTACGCAATTCCAAAATTTTGGTTCAGGAACTATACTGGTTCCCGGTGGGGTGCTGAGACTCTGGTTACTAATTCTACCTGCCGGGAAATTAGAGAGACATGTGCCCGTCCAAATGCTTAACAGCTACTCTCTCATTGGTTCTCCCTCTTCCCTTCCATCCTCTGCCAAATTGGCAACCTGTGTGAACCAGGAGTTTAAAGGGGTTGTCTCTCCAATTTGGGAGATTGATAGTAAAGCAGTTGGAAAGTCAAACCGGAGCACCAGGAGAGGGAATACTCGTTGAGTTTTAGAAAACTTTTGTATTCACTGTGTGTCCATTTTCTAGGTTTCCCGTACATGTTATAGCTGTAGTAACTGTCCCTTCAACATGGAGAGTTGTGACCCATGGAATGGGGGCCATGCATTTTTGCTTTAAAGGGTCTGCATGTGCTTACCCAATCTCACCAATCCTCTGAGTCCCAAGTGTTCAGCCTTATGCCACATCCAGCTGTCATTGTAGATAGGGTCATTCCAGGTTTCATCAGAGACCCTGAAGGAAATGTAAAGAATTTCCCTGTTTTTTGGTTTTGTTTTTGAAATTCCTTTTTATAGTGGGTTTGAGCTGATTCTCGCTGCCATGTTTATGCCAGTCTAGACACACTTGATTCCCTTACAGAGACATATCAATACATAGGTTTTAAGATTCTTACTACTCAGATCTATTCCTCTGCGGGAAATATAGGGTTTTGAGTCCCTTTCACTGAGGAAGGTGTAGGTCTTGTCTATTACACAGTTGGTTATAGAAATGGTACCTGTGATTATATCAAACTCTGGTTTTATGCATCACTCCACCTCTCCTTTCCCCTTAAGCAGGCATAAGAGTGTTTTCTAAATGTGAGACTCTGTTCTCTTTCCTAACTCAGTTCGTGTTTAGCCATGTTTACAGGATCTTCATAAGTGATATCTTATGATAAGTTTCTTTTTCTGTGTGCCTTATTTCACTTAGAATCATCGTACCTGAATCCACTCACTTTGCTGCTCCTGGTCTTATGACATTGATTTCATGGCTGAGGGATATTCCATCGTACATAAATACCACAGTTTTTTGAACCATTTTTATATTTCCTGGGATATTTAAGGTGTACCCAAGTTGAGGTTCTTGTAAGCAGAGTAGACCTAAATTTGGGGGTGGCTCTGTCTTTTTAATTTTTAGTTTTCCCAAGGTATATTCCCGAGACTGGAAGTGACCTTGGCTCTGTAGCTCTGTTGTTTACCTGTTTTAGGGAACGCAATGCACTCCTCCAGTGAGGCAGTTGGCAATTTACATCCCTCCCATCAGCATAACAAGGCTCCCTGTTCTCCAGGGCCTGTCTTGCCTTTCTGGTTTTTTCACATTTTGTGGATGTCCCTTTTGACCGGTGGGAAGTGATACTTCTTTGCAGTGCAGATTTGCATTGCCCGCTTGCTTGCTTGGCCAAAAAGGGCGTATGCGTTTTCTCCTGAATATATTCAGGAGAAAACGCATACGCCCTTTTTGGCCAAGTGCGTCATTGTCGAAGTTGTGCCCCTCTTCCTGTGCTTTAAAGGCGATTCCAACGTACCTGTTGAAATCTGTTTCCTGCGATTCTGCCTCGCTTTCAAGTCCGCCTCGTTGCCTTCCCTCAACACATTTTTGGACGACAGTTGTCCTTTATTACTCTGCCAGTTTGTGAATTGCTGTGCCCCTGAGCTCCATTTTTCAACTCGTTTTTTGTGAGCTGTACACAATTCCAAAATTTTGGTTCAGGACCTATACTGGTTCCAGGTGGGTGGCTGAGACTCTGGTTAATTCTTCTTCCTGCCGGGAAATTAGAGTGACATGTGCCCATCCAAATGCCTAACAGCTACTCTCTCATTGGTTCTCCCTCTTCCCTTCCATCCTCTGCCAAATTGGCAACCTGTGCGAACCAGGAGGTTAAAGGGGTTGTCTCTCCAAGTTGGCAGATTGATAGTAAAGCAGTTGGAAAGTCAAACCGGAGCACCAGGAGAGGGACTACTCGTTGAGTTTTAGATACCTTTTGTATTCACAGTGTGTCCATTCTCTAGGTTTCCCGTACATGTTATAGCTGTAGTAATATTCCCTTCAAAATGGAGAGTTGGGACCCATGGAATGGGGGCCATGCATTTTTGCTTTAAAGTGTCTACATTTGCTCACCCAATCTCACCAATCCTCTCAGTCCGTAGTGTCCAGCCTTATGCCACATCCAGCTGTCATTGTAGATAGTGTCATTCCAGGTTTCATCAGAGACCCTGAAGGAAATGTAAAGAATTTCCCTGTTTTTTGGTTTTGTTTTTGAAATTCCTTTTTATAGTGGGTTTGAGCTGATTCTCGCTGCCATGTTTATGCCAGTCTAGACACACTTGATTCCCTTACAGAGACATATCAATACATAGGTTTTAAGATTCTTACTAGTCAGATCTATTCCTCTGCGGGAAATATGGGGTTTTGAGTCCCTTTCACTGAGGAAGGTGTAGTTCTTGTCTATTCCACAGTTGGATTTAGAAATGGTACCTGTGCTTATATCAAACTCTGGTTTTATGCATCACCCCACCTCTCCTTTCCCCTTAAGCAGGCATAAGAGTGTTTTCTAAATGTGAGACTCTGTTCTCTTTCCTAACTCAGTTCATGTGTAGCCATGTTTACAGGATCTTCGTAAGTCATATCTTATGATAAGTTTCTTTTTCTGTGTGACTTATTTCACTTAGAATCATCGTACCTGAATCCACTCACTTTGCTGCTCCTGGTCTTATGACGTTGATTTCATGGCTGAGGGATATTCCATCGTACATAAATACCACATATTTTTGAACCATTTTTATGTTTCCTGGGATATTTAAGGTGTACCCAAGTTGAGGTTCTTGTAAGCAGTGCAGCCCTGAATTTGGGGGGTGACTCTGTATTATTGATTTTCAGTGTTCCCAAGGTATATTCCATAGACTGGAAGTGCCCTTGGCTCTGTAGCTCTGTTGTTTACTTGTTTTAGGGAACGCAATGCACTCCTCCAGTGAGGCAGTTGGCAATTTACATCCCGCCCATCAGCATAACAAGGCTCCCTGTTCTCCAGGGCCTGTCTTGCCTTTCTGGCTTTTACACATTTTGTGGATGTCCCTTTGGACCGGTGGGAAATGATACTTCTTTGTAGTGCAGATTTGCATTGCCCGCTTGCTTGCTTGGCCAAAAAGGGCGTATGCGTTTTCTCCTGAATATATTCAGGAGAAAACGCATACGCCCTTTTTGGCCAAGTGCGTCATTGTCGAAGTTGTGCCCCTCATCCTGCGCTTTAAAGGCGATTCCAATGTACCTGTTGAAATCTGTTTCCTGCTATTAGGCCTCGCTTTCAAGTCCGCCTCGTTGCCTTCCCTCAACAGATTTTTGGACGACAGTTGTCCTTTATTACTCTGCCAGTTTGTGAATTGCTGTGCCCCTGAGCTCCATTTTTCAACTCGTTTTTTGTGATCTGTACACAATTCCAAAATTTTGGTTCGGGACCTATACTGGTTCCTGGTGGGTGGCTGAGACTCTGGTTAATTCCTCTTCCTGCCGGGAAATTAGAGTGACATGTGCCCGTCCAAATGCCTAACAGCTACTCTCTCATTGGTTCTCCCTCTTCCCTTCCATCCTCTGCCAATTTGGCAACTTGTGCGAACCAGGTGGTTAAAGGGGTTGTCTCTCCAAGTTGGGAGATTGATAGTAAAGCAGTTGGAAAGTCAAACCGGAGCACCAGGAGAGGGACTACTCGTTGAGTTTTAGAAACCTTTTGTATTCACAGTGTGTCCATTCTCTAGGTTTCCCTTACATGTTATAGCTGTAGTAATATTCCCTTCAACATGGAGAGTTGGGACCCATGGAATGGGGGCCATGCATTTTTGCTTTAAAGTGTCTACATTTCCTCACCCAATCTCACCAATCCTCTCAGTCCGTAGTATCCAGCCTTATGTCACATCCAGCTGTCATTGTAGATAGGGTCATTCCAGGATTCATCAGAGACCCTGAAGGAAATGTAAAGAATTTCCCTGTTTTTTGGTTTTGTTTTTGAAATTCCTTTTTATAGTGGGTTTGAGCTGATTCTCGCTGCCATGTTTATGCCAGTCTAGACACACTTGATTCCCTTACAGAGACATATCAATACATAGGTTTTAAGATTCTTACTAGTCAGATCTATTCCTCTGCGGGAAATTTGGGGTTTTGAGTCCCTTTCACTGAGGAAGGTGTAGGTCTTGTCTATTCCACAGTTGGTTTTAGAAATGGTACCTGTGCTTATATCAAACTCTGGTTTTATGCATCACCCCACCTCTCCTTTCCCGTTAAGCAGGCATAAGAGTGTTTTCTAAATGTGAGACTCTGTTCTCTTTCCTAACTCAGTTCATGTGTAGCCATGTTTACAGGATCTTCATAAGTGATATCTTATGATAAGTTTCTTTTTCTGTGTGACTTATTTCACTTAGAATCATCGTACCTGAATCCACTCACTTTGCTGCTCCTGGTCTTATGACATTGATTTCATGGCTGAGGGATATTCCATCGTACAAAAATACCACAGTATTTTGAACCATTTTTATATTTCCTGGGATATTTAAGGTGTACCCAAGTTGAGGTTCTTGTAAGCAGTGCAGCCCTAAATTTGGGGGTGGCTCTGTCTTATTGATTTTCAGTTTACCCAAGGTATATTCCCTAAACTGGATGTGCCCTTGGCTCTGTAGCTCTGTTGATTACTTGTTTTAGGGAACGCAATGCACTCCTCCAGTGAGGCAGTTGGCAATTTACATCCCGCCCATCAGCATAACAAGGCTCCCTGTTCTCCAGGGCCTGTCTTGCCTTTCTGGTTTTTACACATTTTGTGGATGTCCCTTTTGACCGGTGGAAAGTGATACTTCTTTGCAGTGCAGATTTGCATTGCCCGCTTGCTTGCTTGGCCAAAAAGGGCGTATGCATTTTCTCCTGAATATATTCAGGAGAAATATATTCAGGAGAAAACGCATACGCCCTTTTTGGCCAAGTGCATCATTGTCGAAGTAGTGCCCCTCTTCCTGTGCTTTAAAGGCGATTCCAACGTACCTGTTGAAATCTGTTTCCTGCTATTCTGCCTCGGTTTCAAGTCCGCTTCGTTGCCTTCCCTCAACAGATTTTTGGACGACAGTTGTCCTTTATTACTCTGACAGTTTGTGAATTGCTCTGCCCCTGAGCTCCATTTTTCAACTCGTTTTTTGTGAGCTGTACACAATTCTAAAATTTTGGTTCAGGACATATACTGGTTCCCAGTGGGTGGCTGAGACTCTTGATAATTCTTCTTCCTGCCGGGAAATTAGAGATGCATGTGCACGTCCAAATGCCTAACAGCTACTCTCTCATTGGTTCTCCCTCTTCCCTTCCATCCTGTGCCAAATTGGCAACCTGTGCGAACCAGGAGGTTAAAGGGGTTGTCTCTCCAAGTTGGGAGATTGATAGTAAAGCAGTTGGAAATTCAAACAGGAACACCAGGAGAGGGACTACTCGTTGAGTTTTAGAAACCTTTTGTATTCACAGTGTGTCCATTCTCTAGGTTTCCCGTACATGTTATAGCTGTAGTAATATTCCCTTCAACATGGAGAGTTGGGACCCAAGGAATGGGGGCCATGCATTTTTGCTTGAAAGGGTCTGCATTTGCTCACCCAATCTCACCAATCCTCACAGTCCCAAGTGTCCAGCCTTATGCCACATCCAGCTGTCATTGTAGATAGGGTCATTCCAGGTTTCATCAGAGACCCTGAAGGAAATGTAAAGAATTTCCCTGTTTTTTGGTTTTGTTTTTGAAATTCCTTTTTATAGTGGGTTTGAGCTGATTCTCGCTGCCATGTTTATGCCAGTCTAGACACACTTGATTCCCTTACAGAGACATATCAATACATAGGTTTTAAGATTCTTACTTGCCAGATCTATTCCTCTGCGGGAAATATGGGGTTTTGAGTCCCTTTCACTGAGGAAGTTGTAGGTCTTGTCTATTCCACAGTTGGTTTTAGAAATGCTACCTGTGCTTATATCAAACTCTGGTTTTATGCATCACCCCACCTCTCCTTTCCCCTTAAGCAGGCATAAGAGTGTTTTCTAAATGTGAGACTCTGTTCTCTTTCCTAACTCAGTTCATGTGTAGCCATGTTTACAGGATCTTCATAAGTCATATCTTATGATAAGTTTCTTTTTCTGTGTGACTTATTTCACTTAGAATCATCGTACCTGAATCCACTCACTTTGCTGCTCCTGGTCTTATGACATTGATTTCATGGCAGATGGATATACCATCGTACATAAATACCACAGTTTTTTGAACCATTTTTATATTTCCTGGGATATTTAAGGTGTACCCAAGTTGAGGATCTTGTAAGCAGTGCAGCCCTAAATTTGGGGGTGGCTCTGTCTTATTGATTTTCAGGTTTCCCAAGGTATATTCCCTAGACTGGATGTGCCCTTGGCTCTGTAGCTCTGTTGATTACTTGTTTTAGGGAACGCAATGCACTCCTCCAGTGAGGCAGTTGGCAATTTACATCCCGCCCATCAGCATAACAAGGCTCCCTGTTCTCCAGGGCCTGTCTTGCCTTTCTGCTTTTTACATATTTTGTGGATGTCCCTTTTGACCGGTGGAAAGTGATACTTCTTTGCAGTGCAGATTTGCATTGCCCGCTTGCTTGCTTGGCCAAAAAGGGCGTATGAGTTTTCTCCTGAATATATTCAGGAGAAAACGCATACGCCCTTTTTGGCCAAGTGCGTCATTGTCGAAGTTGTGCCCCTCTTCCTGTGGTTTAAATGCGATTCCAACGAACCTCTTGAAATCTGTTTCCTGCTATTCTGCCTCGCTTTCAAGTCCACCTCGTTGCCTTCCCTCAACAGATTTTTGGACGACAGTTGTCCTTTATTACTCTGCCAGTTTGTGAATTGCTGTGCCCCTGAGCTCAATTTTTCAACTCTTTTTTTGTGAGCTGTACGCAAGTCCAAAATTTTGGTTCAGGACCTATACTGGTTCCCGGTGGGTGGCTGAGACTCTGGTTAATTCTTCTTCCTGCCGGGAAATTAGAGTGACATGTGCCCGTCCAAATGCCTAACAGCTACTCTCTCACTGGTTCTCCCTCTTCCCTTCCATCCTCTGCCAAATTGGCAACCTTTGCGAATGAGGAGGTTAAAGGGGTTGTCTCTCCAAGTTGGGAGATTGATAGGAAAGCAGTTGGAAAGTCAAACCGGAGCACCAGGAGAGGGACTACTCGTTGAGTTTTAGAAACCTTTTGTATTCAGAGTGTGTCCATTCTCTAGGTTTCCCGTACATGTTATAGCTGTAGTAATATTCCCTTCAACATGGAGAGCTGGGACCCATGGAATGGGGGCCATGCATTTTTGCTTTAAAGTGTCTGCATTTGCTCACCCAATCTTACCAATCCTCTCATTCCCAAGTGTCCAGCCTTATGCCACATCCAGCTGTCATTGTAGATACGGTCATTCCAGGTTTCATCAGAGACCCGGAAGGAAATGTAAAGAATTTCCCTGTTTATTGGTTTTGTTTTTGAATTTCCTTTTTATAGTGGGTTTGAGCTGATTCTCGCTTCCATGTGTATGCCAGTCTAGACACACTTGATTCCCTTACAGAAATATATCAATACATAGGTTTTAAGATTCTTACTAGTCAGATCTATTCCTCTGCGGGAAATATAGGGTTTTGAGTCCCTTTCACTGAGGAAGGTGTAGGTCTTGTCTATTCCACAGTTGGTTTTAGAAATGGTACCTGTGCTTATATCAAACTCTGGTTTTATGCATCACCCCACCTCTCCTTTCCCCTTAAGCAGGCATAAGAGTGTTTTCTAAATGTGAGACTCTGTTCTCTTTCCTAACTCAGTTCATGTGTAGCCATGTTTACAGGATCTTCATAAGTGATATCTTATGATTAGTTTCTTTTTCTGTGTGACTTATTTCACTTAGAATCATCGTACCTGAATCCACTCACTTTGCTGCTCCTGGTCTTATGACACTGATTTCATGGCTGAGGGATATTCCATCGGACATAAATACCACCGTTTTTTGAACCATTTTTATATTTCCTAGGATATTTAAGGTGTACCCAAGTTGAGGTTCTTGTAAGCAGTGCAGCCCTAAATTTGGGGGTGGCTCTGTCTTATTGATTTTCAGTTTTCCCAAGGTATATTCCCTAGACTGGAAGTGCCCTTGGCTCTGTAGCTCTGTTGTATACTTGTTTTAGGGAACGCAATGCACTCCTCCAGTGAGGCAGTTGGCAATTTACATCCCGCCCATCAGCATAACAAGGCTCCCTGTTCTCCAGGGCCTGTCTTGCCTTTCTGGTTTTTACACATTTGTGGATGTCCCTTTTGACCGGTGGGAAGTGATACTTCTTTGTAGTGCAGATTTGCATTGCCCGCTTGCTTGTTTGGCCAAAAAGGGCGTATGTGTTTTCTCCTGAATATATTCAGGAGAAAACGCATACGCCCTTTTTGGCCAACTGCGTCATTGTCGAAGTTGTGCCCCTCTTCCTGTGCTTTAAAGGCGATTCCAACGTACCTCTTGAAATCTGTTTCCTGCTATTCTGCCTCGCTTTCAAGTCCGCCTCGCTGCCTTCCCTCAACAGATTTTTGGACGACAGTTGTCCTTTATTACTCTGCCAGTTTGTGAAATGCTGTGCCCCTGAGCTCCATTTTTCAACCCGTTTTTTGTGAGCTGTACGCAAGTCCAAAATTTTGGTTCAGGACCTATACTGGTTCCCGGTGGTTGGCTGAGACTCTGGTTAATTCTTCTTCCTGCCGGGGAATTAGAGTGACATGTGCCGTCCGAATATCTAACAGCTACTCTCTCATTGGTTCTCCCTCTTCCCTTCCATCCTCTGCCAAATTGGCAACCTGTGCGAACCAGGAGGTTAAAGGGGTTGTCTTTCCAAGTTGGGAGATTGATAGTAAAGCAGTTGGAAAGTCAAACTGGAACACCAGGAGAGGGACTACTCGTTGAGTTTTAGAAACCTTTTGTATTCACAGTGTGTCCATTCTCTAGGTTGCCCGTACATGTTATAGCTGTAGTAATATTCCCTTCAACATGGATAGTTGGGACCCATGGAATGGGGGCCATGCATTTTTGCTTTAAAGGGTCTGCATTTGCTCACCCAATCTCAACAATCCCCTCAGTCCGAAGTGTCCAGGCTTATGGCACATCCAGCTGTCATTGTAGATTGGGTCATTCCAGGTTTCATCAGAGACCCTGAAGGAAATGTAAAGAATTTCCCTGTTTTTTGGTTTTGTTTTTGAAATTCCGTTTTATAGTGGGTTTTAGTTGATTCTCGCTTCCATGTTTATGCCAGTCTAGACACACTTGATTCCCTTACAGAGACATATCAATACATAGGTTTTATGATTCCTACTAGTCAGATCTATTCCTCTGCGGGAAATATGGGGTTTTGAGTCCCTTTCACTGAGGAAGGTGTAGGTGTTGTCTATTTCAGAGTTGGTTTTAGAAATTGTACCTGTGCTTATATCAAACTCTGGTTTTATGCATCACCCCACCTCTCCTTTCCCCTTAAGCAGGCATAAGCGTGTTTTCTAATTGTGAGACTCTGTTCTCTTTCCTAACTCAGTTCATGTGTAGCCATGTTTACAGGATCTTCATAAGTGATATCTTATGATAAGTTTCTTTTTCTGTGTGACTTATTTCACTTAGAATCATCGTACCTGAATCCACTCACTTTGCTGCTCCTGGTCTTATGACATTGATTTTATGGCTGAGGGATATTCCATCGTACATAAATACCACAGTTTTTTGAACCATTTTTATATTTCCTGGGATATTTAAGGTGTACCCAAGTTGAGGTTCTTGTAAGCAGTGCAGCCCTAAATTTGGGGGTGGCTCTGTCTTTTTGATTTTCAGATTTCCCAAGGTATATTCCCGAGACTGGAAGTGCCCTTGGCTCTGTAGCTCTGTTGTTTACTTGTTTTAGGGAACGCAATGCACTCCTCCAGTGAGGCAGTTGGCAATTTACATCCCGCCCATCCGCATAACAAGGCTCCCTGTTCTCCAGGGCCTGTCTTGCCTTTCTGGTTTTTACACATTTTGTGCATGTCCCTTTGGACCGGTGGGAAGTGATACTTCTTTGCAGTGCAGATTTGCATTGCCCTCTTGCTTGCTTGGCCAAAAAGGGCGTATGCGTTTTCTCCTGAATATATTCAGGAGAAAACGCATACGCCCTTTTTGGCCAAGTGCGTCATTGTCGAAGTAGTGCCCCTCTTCCTGTGCTTTAAAGGCGATTCCAACGTACCTCTTGAAATCTGTTTCCTGCTATTCTGCCTCGCTTTCAAGTCCGCCTCGTTGCCTTCCATCAACAGATTTTTGGACGATACTTGTCCTTTATTACTCTGCCATTTTGTGAATTGCTGTGCCCCTGTGCTCCGTTTTTCAACTCGTTTTTTGTGAGCTGTACGCAAGTCCAAAATTTTGGTTCAGAACCTATACTGGTTCCCCTTGGGTGGCTGAGACTCTGGTTAATTCTTCTTCCTGCCGGGAAATTAGAGTGACATGTGCCCGTCCAAATGTCTAACAGCTACTCTCTCATTGGTTCTCCCTCTTCCCTTCCATCCTCTGCCAAATTGGCAACCTGTGCGAACCAGGAGGTTAAAGGCGCTGTCTATCCAAGTTGGGAGATTGATAGTAAAGCAGTTGGAAAGTCAAACCGGAGCACCAGGAGAGGGACTTCTCGTTGAGTTTTAGAAACATTTTGTATTCACTGTGTGTCCATTCTCTAGGTTTCCCGTACATGTTATATCTGTAGTAATATTCCCTTCAACATGGAGAGATGGGACCCATGGAATGGGGGCCATGCATTTTTGCTTTAAAGTGTCTGCATTTGCTCACCCAATCTCACCAATCCTCTCAGTCCGTAGTGTCCAGCCTTATGCCACATCCAGCTGTCATTGTAGATAGGGTCATTCTAGGTTTCATCAGAGACCCTGAAGGAAATGTAAAGAATTTCCCAGTTCTTTGGATTTGTTTTTGAAATTCCTTTTTATAGTGGGTTAGAGCTGATTCTCGCTGCCATGTTTATGCCAGTCTAGACACACTTGATTCCCTTACAGAGACATATCAATACATAGGTTTTAAGGTACTTACTAGTCAGATCTATTCTTCTGCGGGAAATATAGGGTTTTGAGTCCCTTTCACTGAGGAAGGTGTAGGTCTTTTCTATTCCACAGTTGGTTTTAGAAATGGTACCTGTGCTTATATCAAACTCTGGTTTTATGCATCATTCCACCTCTCCTTTCCCCTTAAGCAGGCATAAGAGTATTTTCTAAATGTGAGACACTGTTCTCTTTCCTAACTCAGTTCATGTGTAGCCAAGTTTACAGGATCTTCATAAGTGATATCTTATGATAAGTTTCTTTTTCTGTGTGACTTATTTCACTTAGAATCATCGTACCTGAATCCACTCACTCTGCTGCTCCTCGTCTTATGACATTGATTTCATGGCTGAGGGATATTCCATCGTACATAAATACCACAGTTTTTTAAACCATTTTTATATTTCCTGGGATATTTAATTTGTACCCATGTTGAGGTTCTAGTAAGCAGTGCAGCCCTAAATTTGGGGGTGGCACTGTCTTATTGATTTTCAGTTTTCCCAAGGTATATTCCCTAGACGGGATGTGCCCTTGGCTCTGTAGCTCTGTTGATTACTTCTTTTAGGGAACGCAATGCACTCCTCCAGTGAGGCAGTTGGCAACTTACATCCCGCCCATCAGCATAACAAGGCTCCCTGTTCTCCAGGGCCTGTCTTGCCTTTCTGGTTTTTACACATTTTGTGGATATCCCGTTTGACTGGTGGGAAGTGATACTTCTTTGTAGTGCAGATTTGCATTGCCCGCTTGCTTGCTTGGCGAAAAAGGGCGTATGCGTTTTCTCCTGAATATATTCAGGAGAAAACGCATACGCCCTTTTTGGCCAAGTGCGGCATTGTCGATGTTGTGCCCCTCTTCCTGTGTGTTAAAGGCGATTCCAAGGTACCTCTTGAAATCTGTTTCCTGCTATTCTGCCTCGCTTTCAAGTCCGTCTCGTTGCCTTCCCTCAACATTTTTTGGACGATAGTTGTCCTTTATTACTCTGCCAGTTTGTGAATTGCTGTGCCCCTGAGCTCCATTTTTCATCTTGTTTTTTGTGAGCTGTACGCAAGTCCAAAATTATAGTTCAGGACCTATACTGGTTCCCGGTGGGTGGCTGAGACTCTGGTTAATTCTTCTTCCTGCCGGGTAATTAGAGTGGCATGTGCCCGTCCAAATGCCTAACAGCTACTCTCTCATTGGTTCTCCCTTTTCCCTTCCATCCTCTGCCAAATTGGCAACCTGTGCGAACCAGGAGGTTAAACAGGCTGTCTCTCCATGTTGGGAGATTGACAGTAAAGCAGTTGGAAAGTCAAACCGGAGCACCAGGAGAGAGACTACTCGTTGAGTTTTAGAAACCTTTTGTATTCACAGTGTGTCCATTCTCGAGGTTTCCCGTACATGTTGTAGCTGTAGTAATATTCCCTTCAACATGGAGAGTTGGGACCCATGGAATGGGGGCCATGCATTTTTGCTTTAAAGGGTCTGCATTTGCTCACCCAATCTCACCAATCCTCTCAGTCCCATGTGTCCAGCCTTATGCCACATCCAGCTGTCATTGTAGATAGGGTCATTCCAGGTTTCATCAGAGACCCTGAAGGAAATGTAAAGAATTTCCCTGTTTTTTGGTTTTGTTTTTGAAATTCCTTTTTATAGTGGGTTTGAGCTGATTCTCACTGCCATGTTTATGCCAGTCTAGACACACTTGATTCCCTTACAGAGACATATCAATACATAGGTTTTAAGATTCTTACTAGTCAGATCTATTCCTCTGCGGGAAATATGGGGTTTTGAGTCCCTTTCACTGAGGAAGGTGTAGGTCTTGTCTATTCCACAGTTGGTTTTATAAATGGTACCTGTGCTTATATCAAACTCTGGTTTTATGCATCACCCCACCTCTCCTTTCCCCTTAAGCAGGCATAAGAGTGTTTTCTAAATGTGAGACTCTGTTCTCTTTCCTAACTCAGTTCATGTGTAGCCATGTTTACAGGATCTTCATATGTGATATCTTATGATAAGTCTCTTTTTCTGGGTGTCTTATTTCACTTAGAATCATCGTACCTGAATCCACTCACTTTGCTGCTCCTGGTCTTATGACATTGATTTCATGGATGAGGGATATTCAATCGTACATAAATACCACAGCTTTTTGAACCATTTTTATATTTCCTGGGATATATAAGGTGTACCCATGTTCAGGTTCTAGTAAGCAGTGCAGCTCTAAATTTGGTGGTGGCTCTGTCTTATTGATTTTCAGTTTTCCCAAGGTATATTCCCGAGACTGGATGTGCCCCTGGCTCTGTAGCTCTGTTGATTACTTGTTTTAGGGAACGCAATGCACTCCTCCAGTGAGGCAGTTGGCAATTTACATCCCACCCATCAGCATAACAAGGCTCCCTGTTCTCCAGGGCCTGTCTTGCCTTTCTGGTTTTTACACATTTTGTGGATGTCCCTTTTGACCGGTGGGAAGTGATACTTCTTTGTAGTGCAGATTTGCATTGCCCGCTTGCTTGCTTGGCCAAAAAGGGCGTATGCGTTTTCTCCTGAATATATTCAGGAGAAAACGCATACGCCCTTTTTGGCCAAGTGTGTCATTGTCGAAGTGGTGCCCCTCTTCCTGTGCTTTAAAGGCGATTCCAAGTTACCTCTTGAAATCTGTTTCCTGCTATTCTGCCTCGCTTTCAAGTCCGCCTCGTTGCCTTCCCTCAGCAGATTTTTGGGCGATAGTTGTCCTTTATTACTCTGCCAGTTTGTGAATTGCTGTACCCCTGAGCACCATTTTTCAACTCGTTTTTTTGTGAGCTGAACGCAAGCCCAAAATTTTGGTTCAGGACCTATACTGGTTCCCGGTGGGTGGCTGAGACTCTGGTTAATTCTTCTTCATGCCGGGAAATTAGAGTGACATGTGCCCGTCCAAATGCCTAACAGCTTCTCTCTCATTAGTTCTCCCTCTTCCCTTCCATCCTCTGCCAAATTGGCAACCTGTGCGAACCAGGAGTTTAATGCGGTTGTCTCTCCATGTTGGGAGATTGATCGTAAAGCAGTTGGAAAGTCAAACCGGAGCACCAGGAGAGGGACTACACGTTGAGTTTTAGAAACCTTTTGTATTCACAGTGTGTCCATTTTCTAGGGTTCCCGTACATGTTATATCTGTAGTCATATTCCCTTCAACATGGAGAGTTGGGACCCATGGAATCGGGGCCATGCATTTTTGCTTTAAAGGGTCTGCATTTGCTCAGGCAATCTCACCAATCCTCTCAGTCCCAAGTGTCCAGCCTTATGCCACATCCAGCTGTCATTGTAGATAGGGTCATTCCAGGTTTCAACAGAGACCCTGAAGGAAATGTAAAGAATTTCCCTGTTTATTGGTTTTGTTTTTGAATTTCCTTTTTATAGTGGGTTTGAGCTGATTCTCGCTGCCATATTTATGCCTGTCTAGTCACACTTGATTTCCTTACAGAGACATATCAATACATAGGTTTTAAGATTCTTACTAGTCAGATCTATTCCTCTGCGGGAAATATGGGGTTTTGAGTCCCTTTCACTGAGGAAGGTGTAGGTCTTGTCTATTCCACAGTTGGTTTTAGAAATGGTACCTGTGCTTATATCAAACTCTGGTTTTATGAATCACCCCACCTCTCCTTTCCCCTTAAGCAGGCATAAGAGTGTTTTCTAAATGTGAGACTCTGTTCTCTTTCCTAACTCAGTTCATGTGTAGCCATGTTTACAGGATCTTCATAAGTCATATCGTATGATAAGATTCTTTTTCTGTGCGACTTATTTCACTTAGAATCATCGTACCTGAATCCACTCAGTTTGCTGCTCCTGGTCTTTTGACATTGATTTCATGGCTGAAGGATATAACATCGTACATAAATACCACAGATTTTTGAAGCATTTTTATATTTCCTGGGATATTTAAGGTGTACCCAGGTTGAGGTTCTTTTAAGCAGTGCAACCTTAAATTTGGGGTTGGCTCTGTCTTATTGATTTTCGGTTTTCCCAAGGTATATTCCCTAGACTGGTAGTGCCCTTGGCTCTGTAGCTCTGTTGTTTACTTGTTTTAGGGAACGCAATGCACTCCTCCAGTGATGCAGTTGGCAATTTACATCCCGCCCATCAGCGTAACAAGGCTCCCTGTTCTCCAGGGCCTGTCTTGCCTATCTGGTTTTTACACATTTTGTGGATGTCCCTTTGGACCGGTGGGAAGTGATACTTCTTTGTAGTGCAGATTTGCATTGCCCGCGTGCTTTCTTGGCCAAAAGGGGCGTATGCGTTTTCTCCTGAGTATATTCAGGAGAAAACGCATACGCCCTTTATGGCCAAGTGCGTCATTGTCGAAGTTGTGCCCCTCTTCCTGTGCTTTAAAGGCGATTCCAACGTACCTCTTGAAATCTGTTTCCTGCTATTCTGCCTCGCTTTCAAGTCCGCCTCGTTGCCTTCCCTCAACAGATTTTTGAACGATAGTTGTCCTTTATTACTCTGCCAGTTTGTGAATAGCTGTGCCCCTGAGCTCCATTTTTGAACTCATTTTTTGTGAGCTGTATGCAAGCCCAAAATTTTGGTTCAGGACCTATACTGGTTCCCGGTGGGTGCCTGAGACTCTGGTTAATTCTTCTTCCTGCCGGGAAATTAGAGTGACATGTGCCCGTCCAAATGCCTAACAGCTACTCTCTCATTGGTTCTCCCTCTTCCCTTCCATCCTCTGCCAAATTGGCAACCTCTGCGAACCAGGAGGTTAAAGGGGTTGTCTCTCCAAGTTGGGAGATTGATAGTAAAGCAGTTGGAAAGTCAAACCGTAGCACCAGGAGAGAGACTACTCGTTGAGTTTTAGAAACCTTTTGTATTCACAGTGTGTCCATTCTCTAGGTTTCCCGTACATGTTATAGCTGTAGTAATATTCCCTTCATCATGGAGAGTTGGGGCCCATGGAATGGGGGCCATGCATTTTTGCTTTAAAGGGTCTGCATTTGCTCACCCAATCTCACCAATCCTCTACGTCCCAAGTGTCCCGCCTTATGCCACATCCAGCTGTCATTGTAGATAGGGCCATTCCAGGTTTCATCAGAGACCCTGAAGGAAATGGAAAGAATTTCCCTGTTTTTTGCTTTTGTTTTTGAAATTCCTTTTTATAGTGGGTTTGAGCTGATTCTCGCTGCCATGTTTATGCCAGTCTAGACACACTTGATTCCCTTACAGAGACATTTCAATATATAGGTTTTAAGATTCTTACTAGTCAGATCTATTCCTCTGCGGGACATATGGGGTTTTGAGTCCCTTTCACTGAGGAAGGTGTAGGACTTGTCTATTCCACAGTTGGTTTTACAAATGGTACATGTGCGTATATCAAACTCTGGTTTTATGCATCACCCCACGTCTCCTTTCCCCTTAAGCAGGCATAAGAGTGTTTTCTAAATGTGAGACTCTGTTCTCTTTCCTAACTCAGTTCATGTGTAGCCATGTTTACAGGATCTTCATAAGTGATATCTTATGATAAGTTTCTTTTTCTGTGTGACTTATTTCACTTAGAATCATCGTACCTGAATCCACTCACTTTGCTCCTCCTGGTCTTATGACATTGATTTCATGGCTGAGGGATATTCCATCGTACATAAATACCACAGTTTTTCGAACCATTTTTATATTTCCTGGGATATTTAAGGTGTACCCAAGTTGAGCTTCTTGTAAGCAGTGCAGCCCTAAATTTGGGGGTGGCTCTGTCTTATTGATTTTCAGTTTTCCCTAGGTATATGCCCTAGACTGGAAGTGCCCTTGGCTTTGTAGCTCTGTTGTTTACTTGTTTTAGGGAACGGAATGCACTCCTCCAGTGAGGCAGTTGGCAATTTAAATCCCGCCCATCAGCATAACAAGGCTCCCTGTTCTCCAGGGCCTGTCTTGCTTTTCTGGTTTTTACACATTTGTGGATGTCCCTTTTGACCGGTGGGAAGTGATACTTCTTTGTACTGCAGATTTGCATTGCCTGCTTGCTTGCTTGTCCAAAAAGGGCGTATGCGTTTGCTCCTGAATATATTCAGGAGAAAACACATTCGCCCTTTTTGGCCAAGTGCGTCATTGTCGAAGTTGTGCCCCTCTTCCTGTGCTTTAAAGGCGATTCCAACGTACCTCTTGAAATCTGTTTACTGCTATTCTGCCTTGCTTTCAAGTCCGCCTCGTTGCCATCCCTCAACAGATTTTTGGACGATTGTTGTCCTTTATTACTCTGCCAGTTTGTGAATTGCTGTGCCCCTGAGCTCCATTTTTCAACTAGTATTTTGTGAGCTGTACGCAAGTCCAAAATTTTGGTTCAGGACCTATACTGGTTCCGGTGGGTGGCTGAGTCTCTGGTTAATTCTTCTTCCTGCCGGGAAATTAGAGTGACATGTGCCCGTCCAAATGCCTAACAGCTACTCTCTCATTGGTTCTCCCTCTTCCCTTCCATCCTCTGCCAAATTGGCAACCTCTGCGAACCAGGAGGTTAAAGGGGTTTTCTCTCCAAATTGGGAGATTGATAGTAAAGCAGTTGGAAAGTCAAACCGGAGCACCAGGAGAGGGACTACTCGTTGAGTTTTAGAAACCTTTTGTATTCACAGTGTGTCCATTCTCTAGGTTTCCCGTACATGTTATAGCTGTAGTAATATTCCCTTCAACATGGAGAGTTGGGACCCATGGAATGGGGGCCATGAATTTTTGCTTTAAAGGGTCTGCATTTGCTCACCCAATCTCACCAATCCTCTCAGTCCCAAGTGTCCAGCCTTATGCCACATCCAGCTGTCATTGTAGATAGGGTCATTCCAGGTTTCATCAGAGACCCTGAAGGAAATGGAAAGAATTTCCCTGTTTTTTGGTTTTGTTTTTGAAATTCCTTTTTATAGTGGGTTTGAGCTGATTCTCGCTGCCATGTTTATGCCAGTCTAGACACACTTGATTCCCTTACAGAGACATATCAATATATAGGTTTTAAGATTCTTACTAGTCAGATCTATTCCTCTTCGGGAAATATGGGATTTTGAGTCCCTTTCACTGAGGAAGGTGTAGGTCTTGTCTATTCCACCGTTGGTTTTAGCAATGGTACTTGTGCTTATATCAAACTCTTGTTTTATGCATCACCCCACCTCTCCTTTCCCCTTAAGCAGGCATAAGAGTGTTTTCTAAATGTGAGACTCTGTTCTCTTTCCTAACTCAGTTCATGTGTAGCCATGTTTACAGGATCTTCATAAGTGATATCTTATGATAAGTTTCTTTTTCTGTGTGACTTATTTCACTTACAATCATCGTACCTGAATTCACTCACTTTGCTGCTCCTGGTCTTTTGACATTGATTTCATGGCTGAGGGATATTCCATCGTACATAAATACCACAGTTTTTTGAACCGTTTTTATATTTCCTGGGATATTTAAGGTGTACCCAAGTTGAGGTTCTTGTAAGCAGTGCAGCCCTAATTTTGGGGGTGGCTCTGTCTTATTGATTTTCAGTTTCCCCAAGGTATATTCCCTACACTGGAAGTGCCCTTGGCTCTGTAGCTCTGTTGTTTACTTGTTTTAGGGAACGCAATGCACTCCTCCAGTGAGGCAGTTGGCAATTTACTTCACGCCCATCAGCATAACAAGACTCCCTGTTCTCCAGGGCCAGTCTTGCCTTTCTGGTTTTTACACATTTTGTGGATGTCCCTTTTGACTGGTGGGTCTAATTTCCCGGCAGGAAGAAGAATTAACCAGAGTCTCAGCCACCCACCGGGAACCAGTATAGGTCCTGAACCAAAATTTTGGACTTGCGTACAGCTCACAAAAAATGAGTTGAAAAATGGAGCTCAGGGGCACAGCAATTCACAAACTGGCAGAGTAATAAAGGACAACTATTGTCCAAAAATCTGTTGAGGGAAGGCAGCGAGGCGGACTTGAAAGCGAGGCAGAATAGCAGGAAACAGATTTCAAGAGGTACGTTGGAATCGCCTTTAAAGCACAGGAAGAGGGGCACAACTTCGACAATGACGCACTTGGCCATAAAGGGCGTATGCGTTTTCTCCTGAATATATTAAGGAGAAAACGCATACGACCTTTTTGGCCAAGCAAGCACTTGGGCACACTGACCATTAGCGCTGGGATTAAAGCTGCTGTTGTGTGAAACGGCCACAAGGTGGCAGCAGTTCTCCCTAACCAAATCTGGTTACTAGGGCAGCAGAGCCTCAATGGAAGTCGCGTTCTAGATTGGAATGTAGAACGGAATGTGCCAGGAGAAAGCCCCTCAAGTTTGTCTCACTACTTCTTGTTCCTGTTTTTAATTTAATTTTTTATTTTTTATTACAGCAAGTTTGAGTACAACGTTTAGCTTGTTGTAGGTGTGCAAGAGGTGGTTCTTTTACACATATACATATGTCTGTTCTTCCTGGGATCCTTTTCCCGTGTACATTATGACAGAGAGTTGAGTAGTCTTCTCTTGGTACTCCGTAGGTCTTTGGTGATTATATACGTCTACTGTGTTTGTATATGTCTGTTAACCCCAATATCGTAATGAATTCAATCCTCACACCTTTCCTTTGGTGATCCATAAGTTTGTTTAATGAATCTGTGATTGCCCTTCTCCGTGGAAATATCTGCCCTGGTATCAAATTATAGGTAACACCTATAAGTGATATGATATGATATGTGTCTTTCACTTTCTGACTTACTCCAAGTCACGTGATTACCTCTAGACTCATCTACGGTGCTGCAAATGGCACTGAGTCCTTTTTTTCCTTGGCGAATATTCTGTGTTAGCGAGGTCCATTTTCTGCAATGTGATTCCCTGAGGGCTGAGGATTAGCTGACCTGGGCAGCCTGACCCTGCCGGCAAGCCCTCCCCAGGTGTGCCTGGGTTGAGGTCAATATAAACAGCACTCCAGGCAGCAATAGCCCCTGCCGCTGTGCCTGACTCCATATTCTCTGCCCCGTCAGCAGTCTCGGGGCTGTGCTGGTGGGAGGGTGTGAGGGTCCACGGCTTTGTGGGTGGCCCGGTGTGAGTGGGGCTCTGCTGGAATTTCTGCAGGAGTTGCCAGGCTGCCACCTGTAAAGAAGACGATGTGTCACCCATAACTTCCACTGGAATATCTCTCCGGGCTGAGGTGACGAAGGAAAAAAAGGAGTGGGGGCCGGGACAGGAGGGGTATCTCAGGCAGGGCAATGGAAAACTTCCAGAAGAGCGCCCGTGGCCAGGACCATCCTGGCTGACCTGCAGTCACCAAGTTGGCCTGCGTGCTGTCGCTGGTGTGGCTCCACGTCCCTTCCTCTAGGCTTTCAAGCCCTTGTACATATTCAGGTGTTTCACCTGGGAAGGGTGGGAACAGTTCAGCAGCAGCTGGCCTGGGGCTCAGCTCACGTTTACTCACAGAGGCCATGGCACGGTCCCCCAGCTTTGCAATAAGGACGCTCCTTGCGTGGGCGGGCGGGGCTGCTGGCTGTATGGGAGATGATTCCCCACCTCTGACCAATTTCAGAATTCTTTACCACTGGAGCAAGTGCCTTGGTAGTGTTTTCCTCTGTATAACTTTTAGGTTCAGGGTTTTTTTTCTTTTTTGGTTCAAGTTAGATTTTATTCCTCTTTTATGTATTTATAGATATAAGCATGGAAATAATTCATTCTTATAAATACATCAGTGTGAATGGAAGAAATTTTTTTCTGTTTTATTTTTACATTTTATTTATAAAAATTTTGAAATTTAATTTTATTTATTTTTTATACAGTAGGTTATTATTAGTTATCTATTATATGCATAAACATGTATACAGGTGAATCCCAATCTCCCAACCCATCCCACCACCACCTCCCCATGGCTTCCCCCACTTTGTGTCCATACGTTTGTTCTCTACCTCTGTGTCTCTATTTCTGCCCTGCAAACCAGTTCATCTGTCCCATTTTTCTAGGTTCCACATATAGGCATTAATATACAATATTTGTTTTTCTCTTTCTGACTTACTTCATTCTGTATGACAGTCTCTAGATCCATCAACTTCTCTACAAATGACCCAGTTTCATTCCTTTTTATGGCTGAGTAATATTCCATTTTATATATGTACCACATCTTTATCCATTCGTCTGTCTGTGGCCATTTAGGTTGCTTCCATTACCTGGCTATTGTAAATAGTGCTGCAATGAACATTGTGTGAATGTGTCTTTGTGATTTATGGTTTTCTTTGGGTATATGCCCAGAAGTGGGATTGCTGGATCCTATGTTAATTCACTTTTTAGTTTTTTAAAGGAACCTCCATACTGTTCTCCATACTGACTGTATCAATTTACATTCCCACCAATAGCGGAAGAGGGTTCCTTTTGTCCACACCCTCCCCAGAATTTGTTGTTTGTAGATTATCTGATGATGCCGATTCTAACAGGTGTGAGGTCTTACCTCATTGTAGTTTTGATTTGCATTTCTCTAATAATTAGTGATGTTGAGCAGCTTTTCATGTGCGTCTTGGCCATCTCTGTGTCTTCTTTGAAGAAACGTCTATTTAGATCTTCTGCCCATTTTTGTATTGGGTTGTTTGTTTTATTAATATTAAGCTGCATGAGCTGTTTATATATATTGAAGATTAAACCTTTGTCCATTGACTCGTTTGTGAACGTTTTCGCCCATTCTGAGGGTTGCCTTTTTCCATTCCCGTTTTTTTAACAAAGAAAGAAAGAAACCAAAAGAAGCAGAACACTAATGTGCGTGAAATATGCCTCTTGAAACTGTCGTTTTGAAATATGGACGTCTTTTGAATTTTTTGGTCGAATTATGACCCCAAGATTTGTTTTCAGGGCAGGTGTCATTTACAGGCCTGTAATGATTTGGAATATCCACTGACCATTAGCGCTGGGATTAAAACTGCTCTTGTGTGAAACGGCCACAAGGCGGCAGCAGTTCTCCCTTACCAAATCTGGTTACTAGGGCAGCAGAGCCTCAATGGAAGTCGCGTTCTAGATTGTAATGTAGAACGGAATGTGCCAGGAGAAATCCCCTCAAGTTTGTCTCACTACTTCTTGTTCGTGTTTTTAATTTAATTTTTTATTTTTTATTACAGCAAGTTTGAGTACAACGTTTAGCTTGTTGTAGGTGTGCAAGAGGTGGTTCTTTTACACATATACATATGTCTGTTCTTCCTGGGATCTTTTTCCCATGTACGTTATGACAGAATGTTGAGTAGTCTTCTCTTGGTACTCCGTAGGTCTTTGTGATTATATACGTCTACTGTGTTTGTATATGTCTGTTAACCCCAATATCGTAATGAATTCAATCCTCACACCTTTCGTTTGGTGAACCATAGTTTGTTTAATGAATCTGTGATTGCCCTTCTCCGTGGAAATATCTGCCCTGGTATTAATTTATAGGTAACACCTATAAGTGATATGATATGATATGTGTCTTTCACTTTCTGACTTACTCCAAGTCACGTGATTAACTCTAGACTCATCTACGGTGCTGCAAATGGCATTGTGTCCTTTTTTTCCTTGGCGAATATTCTGTTTTAGCGAGGTCCATTTTCTGCAATGTGATTCCCTGAGGGCTGAGGATTCGCTGACCTGGGCAGCCTGACACTGCCGGCAAGCGCTCCCCAGGTGTGCCTGGGTTGAGGTCAATACAAACAGCACTCCAGGCAGCAATAGCCCCTGCAGCTGTGCCTGACTCCGTCTCGGGGCTGTGCTGGTGGGAGGGTGTGAGGGTCCACGGCTTTGTTGGTGGCCCGGTGTTAGTGGGGCTCTGCTGGACATTCTGCAGGAGTTGCCAGGCTGCCACCTGTAAAGAAGACGATGTGTCACCCATAACTTCCACTGGAATATCTCTCCGGGCTGAGGTGAGGAAGGAAAAAATGGAGTGGGGGCCGGGACAGCATGGGTATCTCAGGCAGGGCAATGGAAATCTTCAAGAAGAGCGCCCATGGCCAGGACCATCCTGGCTGCCCTGCAGGCACCAAGTTGGCCTGCGTGCTGTCGCTGGTGTGGCTCCACGGCCCTTCCTCTAGGCTTTCAAGCCCTTGTACATATTCAGGTGTTTCACCTGGGAAGGGTGGGAACAGTTCAACAGCAGCTGGCCTGGGTCTCAGCTCACGTTTACTCACAGAGGCCATGGCACGGTCCCCCAGGTTTGCAATAAGGACGCTCCTTGCGTGGGCTGGCGGGGCTGCTGGCTGTATGGGAGATGATTCCCCACCTCTGACCAATTTCAGCATTGTTTACCACTGGAGCAAGTGCCTTGGTAGTGTTTTCCTCTGTATAACTGTTAGGTTCGGGTTTTTTTTTCTTTTTTGGTTCAAGTTAGATTTTATTCCTCTTTTATGTATTTATGGATATAAGCTTGGAAATAATTCATTCTTATAAATACATCAGTGTGAATGGAAGAAATTTTTTTCTGTTTTATTTTTACATTTTATTTTTTAAAATTTTGAAATTTAATTTTATTTATTTTTTTATACAGTAGGTTATTATTAGTTATCTATTTTATGCATATACATGTATACAGGTCAATCCCAATCTCCCAACTCATCCCACCACCACCACCCCATGGCTTCCCCCACTTTGTGTCCATACGTTTGTTCTCTACCTCTGTGTCTCTATTTCTGCCCTGCAAACCAGTTCATCTGTAGCATTTTTCTAGGTTCCACATATAGGCATTAATATACAATATTTGTTTTTCTCTTTCTGACTTACTTCACTCTGTATGACAGTCTCTAGATCCATCAACTTCTCTACAAATGACCCAGTTTCATTCCTTTTTATGGCTGAGTAATATTCCATTTTATATATGTACCACATCTTTATCCATTCGTCTGTCTGTGGCCATTTAGGTTGCTTCCATTACCTGGCTATTGTAAATAGTGCTGCAATGAACATTGTGGTGAATGTGTCTTTGTGATTTATGGTTTTCTCTGGGTATATGCCCAGAAGTGGGATTGCTGGATCCTATGGTAATTCTCTTTTTAGTTTTTTAAAGGAACCTCCATACTGTTCTCCATAGTGACTGTATCAATTTACATTCCCACCAATAGCGGAAGAGGGTTCCTTTTGTCCACACCATCCCCAGAATTTGTTTTTTGTAGATTCTCTGTCGATGCCGATTCTAAAAGGTGTGAGGTCTTACCCCATTGTAGTTTTGATTTGCATTTCTCTAATAATTAGTGATGTTGAGCAGATTTTCATGGCGTCTTGGCCATCTCTGTGTCTTCTTTGAAGAAACGTCTATTTAGATCTTCTGCCCATTTTTGTATTGGGTTGTTTGTTTTATTAATATTAAGCTGCATGAGCTGTTTATATATATTGAAGATTAAACCTTTGTCCATTGACTCGTTTGTGAACGTTTTCGCCCATTCTGAGGGTTGCCTTTTTCCATTCCCGTTTTTTTAACAAAGAAAGAAAGAAACCAAAAGAAGCAGAACACTAATGTGCGTGAAATATGCCTCTTGAAACTGTCGTTTTGAAATATGGACGTCTTTGGAATTTTTTGGTCGATATATGACCCCAGGATTTGTTTTCAGGGCAGGTGTCATTTACAGGCCTGTAATGATTTGGAATATCCACTGACCATTAGCGCTGGGATTAAAGCTGCTGTTGTGTGAAACGGCCACAAGGTGGCAGCAGTTCTCCCTTACCAAATCTGGTTACTAGGGCAGCAGAGCCTCAATGGAAGTCGCGTTCTAGATTGGAATGTAGAACGGAATGTGCCAGGAGAAAGCCCCTCAAGTTTGTCTCACTACTTCTTGTTCGTGTTTTTAATTTAATTTTTTATTTTTTATTACAACAATTTGAGTAAAACCTTTAGCTTGTTGTAGGTGTGCAAGAGGTGGTTCTTTTACACATATACATATGTCTGTTCTCCCTGGGATCCTTTTCCCATGTACGTTATGACAGAATGTTGAGTAGTCTTCTCTTGGTACTCCGTAGGTCTTTGGTGATTATATATGTCTACTGTGTTTGTATATGTCTGTTAACCCCAATATCGTAATGAATGCAATCCTCACACCTTTTCTTTGGTGAACCATAAGTTTGTTTAATGAATCTGTGATTGCCCTTCTCCGTGGAAATATCTGCCCTGGTATCAATTTATAGGTAACACCTATAAGTGATATGATATGATATGTGTCTTTCACTTTCTGACTTACTCCAAGTCACGTGATTACCTCTAGACTCATCTACGGTGCTGCAAATGGCATTGTGTGCTTCTTTTCCTTGGCGAATATTCTGTCTTAGCGAGGTCCATTTTCTGCAATGTGATTCCCTGAGGGCTGAGGATTAGCTGACCTGGGCAGCCTGACCCTGCCGGCAAGCCCTCCCCAGGTGTGCCTGGGTTGAGGTCAATATAAACAGCACTCCAGGCAGCAATAGCCCCTGCAGCTGTGCCTGACTCCATATTCTCTGCCCCGTCAGCAGTCTCGGGGCTGTGCTGGTGGGAGGGTGTGAGGGTCCACGGCTTTGTGGGTGTCCCGGTGTGAGTGGGGCTCTGCTGGACTTTCTGCAGGAGTTGCCAGGCTGCCACCTGTAAAGAAGAGGATGTGTCACCCATAACTTCCACTGGAATATCTCTCCGGGCTGAGGTGAGGAAGGAAAAAAGGAGTGGGGGCCGGGACAGGAGGGGTATCTCAGGCAGGGCAATGGAAAGCTTCCAGAAGAGCACCCGTGGCCAGGACCATCCTGGCTGACCTGCAGGCACCATGGTGGCGTGCGTGCTGTCGCTTGTGTGGCTCCACGGCCCTTCCTCTAGGCTTTCAAGCCCTTGTACATATTCAGGTGTTTCACCTGGGAAGGGTGGGAACAGTTCAGCAGCAGCTGGCCTGGGGCTCAGCTCACGTTTACTCACAGAGGCCTCGGCACGGTCCCCCAGCTTTGCAATAAGGACGCTCCTTGCGTGGGCAGGCGGGGCTGCTGGCTCTATGGGAGATGATTCCCCACCTCTGACCAATTTCAGAATTGTTTACCACTGGAGCAAGTGCCTTGGTAGTGTTTTCTTCTGTATAACTGTTAGGTTCAGTTTGTTTTTTTTTTCTTTTTTGGTTCAAGTTAGATTTTATTCCTCTTTTATGTATTTATAGATATAAGCATGGAAATAATTCATTCTTATAAATACATCAGTGTGAATGGAAGAACTTTTTTTCTGTTTTATTTTTACATTTTATTTTAAAAAATTTTGAAATTAAATTTTATTTATTTTTTTATACACTAGGTTATTATTAGTTATCTATTTTATGCATAGACATGTATACAGGTCAATCCCAATCTCCCAACTCATCCCACCACCACCACCCCATGGCTTCCCCCACTTTGTGTCCATACGTTTGTTCTCTACCTCTGTGTCTCTATTTCTGCCCTGCAAACCAGTTCATCTGTAGCATTTTTCTAGGTTCCACATATAGGCATTAATATACAATATTTGTTTTTCTCTTTCTGACTTACTTCACTCTGTATGACAGTCTCTAGATCCATCAACTTCTCTACAAATGACCCAGTTTCATTCCTTTTCATGGCTGAGTAATATTCCATTTTATATATGTACCACATCTTTATCCATTCGTCTGTCTGTGGGCATTTAGGTTGCTTCCATTACCTGGCTATTGTAAATAGTGCTGCAATGAATATTGTGGTGAATGTGTCTCTGTGATTTTTGGTTTTCTCTGGTAATATGCCCAGAAGTGGGATTGCTGGATCCTATGGTAATTCTCTTTTTAGTTTTTTAAAGGAACCTCCATACTGTTCTCCATAGTGACTGTATCAATTTACATTCCCACCAATAGCGGAAGAGGGTTCCTTTTGTCCACACCCTCCCCAGAATTTGTTGTTTGTAGCTTATCTGATGATGCCGATTCTAACAGGTGTGAGGTCTTACCTCATTGTAGTTTTGATTTGCAATTCTCTAATAATTAGTGATGTTGAGCAGCTTTTCATGTGCGTCTTGGCCATCTCTGTGTCTTCTTTGAAGAAACGTCTATTTAGATCTTCTGCCCATTTTTGTATTGGGTTGTTTGTTTTATTAATATTAAGCTGCATGAGCTGTTTATATATATTGGAGATTAAACCTTTGTCCATTGATTAGTTTGTGAAAGTATTCAGCCATTCTGAGAGTTGCCTTTTTCCATTCCCGTTTTTTTAACAAAGAAAGAAAGAAAGCAAAAGAATCAGAACACTAATGTGCGTGAAATATGCCTCTTGAAACTGTCGTTTTGAAATATGGACGTCTTTGGAATTTTTTGGTCGATATATGACCCCAGGATTTGTTTTCAGGGCAGGTGTCATTTACAGGCCTGTAATGATTTGGAATATCCACTGACCATTAGCGCTGGGATTAAAGCTGCTGTTGTGTGAAACGGCCACAAGGTGGCAGCAGTTCTCCCTTACCAAATCTGGTTACTAGGGCAGCAGAGCCTCAATGGAAGTCGCGTTCTAGATTGGAATTTAGAACGGAATGTGCCAGGAGAAAGCCCCTCAAGTTTGTCTCACTACTTCTTGTTCGTGTTTTTAATTTAATTTTTTATTTTTTATTACAACAATTTGAGTAAAACGTTTAGCTTGTTGTAGGTGTGCAAGAGGTGGTTCTTTTACACATATACATATGTCTGTTCTCCCTGGGATCCTTTTCCCATGTACGTTATGACAGAATGTTGAGTAGTCTTCTCTTGGTACTCCGTAGGTCTTTGGTGATTATATATGTCTACTGTGTTTGTATATGTCTGTTAACCCCAATATCGTAATGAATGCAATCCTCACACCTTTCCTTTGGTGAACCATAAGTTTGTTTAATGAATCTGTGATTGCCCTTCTCCGTGGAAATATCTGCCCTGGTATCAATTTATAGGTAACACCTATAAGTGATATGATATGATATGTGTCTTTCACTTTCTGACTTACTCCAAGTCACGTGATTACCTCTAGACTCATCTACGGTGCTGCAAATGGCATTGTGTGCTTCTTTTCCTTGGCGAATATTCTGTCTTAGCGAGGTCCATTTTCTGCAATGTGATTCCCTGAGGGCTGAGGATTAGCTGACCTGGGCAGCCTGACCCTGCCGGCAAGCCCTCCCCAGGTGTGCCTGGGTTGAGGTCAATATAAACAGCACTCCAGGCAGCAATAGCCCCTGAAGCTGTGCCTGACTCCATATTCTCTGCCCCGTCAGCAGTCTCGGGGCTGTGCTGGTGGGAGGGTGTGAGGGTCCACGGCTTTGTGGGTGGCCCGGTGTGAGTGGGGCTCTGCTGGACTTTCTGCAGGAGTTGCCAGGCTGCCACCTGTAAAGAAGAGGATGTGTCACCCATAACTTCCACTGGAATATCTCTCCGGGCTGAGGTGAGGAAGGAAAAAAGGAGTGGGGGCCGGGACAGGAGGGGTATCTCAGGCAGGGCAATGGAAAGCTTCCAGAAGAGCACCCGTGGACAGGACCATCCTGGCTGACCTGCAGGCACCATGGTGGCGTGCGTGCTGTCGCTTGTGTGGCTCCACGGCCCTTCCTCTAGGCTTTCAAGCCCTTGTACATATTCAGGTGTTTCACCTGGGAAGGGTGGGAACAGTTCAGCAGCAGCTGGCCTGGGGCTCAGCTCACGTTTACTCACAGAGGCCTCGGCACGGTCCCCCAGCTTTGCAATAAGGACGCTCCTTGCGTGGGCGGGCGGGGCTGCTGGCTCTATGGGAGATGATTCCCCACCTCTGACCAATTTCAGAATTGTTTACCACTGGAGCAAGTGCCTTGGTAGTGTTTTCTTCTGTATAACTGTTAGGTTCAGTTTGTTTTTTTTTTCTTTTTTGGTTCAAGTTAGATTTTATTCCTCTTTTATGTATTTATAGATATAAGCATGGAAATAATTCATTCTTATAAATACATCAGTGTGAATGGAAGAACTTTTTTTCTGTTTTATTTTTACATTTTATTTTAAAAAATTTTGAAATTAAATTTTATTTATTTTTTTATACACTAGGTTATTATTAGTTATCTATTTTATGCATAGACATGTATACAGGTCAATCCCAATCTCCCAACTCATCCCACCACCACCACCCCATGGCTTCCCCCACTTTGTGTCCATACGTTTGTTCTCTACCTCTGTGTCTCTATTTCTGCCCTGCAAACCAGTTCATCTGTAGCATTTTTCTAGGTTCCACATATAGGCATTAATATACAATATTTGTTTTTCTCTTTCTGACTTACTTCACTCTGTATGACAGTCTCTAGATCCATCAACTTCTCTACAAATGACCCAGTTTCATTCCTTTTCATGGCTGAGTAATATTCCATTTTATATATGTACCACATCTTTATCCATTCGTCTGTCTGTGGGCATTTAGGTTGCTTCCATTACCTGGCTATTGTAAATAGTGCTGCAATGAACATTGTGGTGAATGTGTCTCTGTGATTTATGGTTTTCTCTGGATATATGCCCAGAAGTGGGATTGCTGGATCCTATGGTAATTCTCTTTTTAGTTTTTTAAAGGAACCTCCATACTGTTCTCCATAGTGACTGTATCAATTTACATTCCCACCAATAGCGGAAGAGGGTTCCTTTTGTCCACACCCTCCCCAGAATTTGTTGTTTGTAGATTATCTGATGATGCCGATTCTAACAGGTGTGAGGTCTTACCTCATTGTAGTTTTGATTTGCATTTCTCTAATAATTAGTGATGTTGAGCAGCTTTTCATGTGCGTCTTGGCCATCTCTGTGTCTTCTTTGAAGAAACGTCTATTTAGATCTTCTGCCCATTTTTGTATTGGGTTGTTTGTTGTATTAATATTAAGCTGCATGAGCTGTATATATATATTGGAGATTAAACCTTTGTCCATTGATTCGTTTGTGAAAGTTTTCGCCCCTTCTGAGGGTTACCTTTTTCCATTCCCGTTTTTTTAACAAAGAAAGAAAGAAAGCAAAAGAATCAGAACCCTAATGTGCGTGAAATATGCCTCTTGAAACTGTCGTTTTGAAATATGGACGTCTTTTGAATTTTTTGGTCGATATATGACCCCAGGATTTGTTTTCAGGGCAGGTGTCATTTACAGGCCTGTAATGATTTGGAATATCCACTGACCCTTAGCGCTGGGATTAAAGCTGCTGTTGTGTGAAACGGCCACAAGGTGGCAGCAGTTCTCCCTTACCAAATCTGGTTACTAGGGCAGCAGAGCCTCAATGGAAGTCGCGTTCTAGATTGGAATGTAGAACGGAATGTGCCAGGAGAAAGCCCCTCAAGTTTGTCTCACTACTTCTTGTTCGTGTTTTTAATTTAATTTTTAATTTTTTATTACAGCAATTTGAGTACAACGTTTAGCTTGTTGTAGGTGTGCAAGAGGTGGTTCTTTTACACATATACATATGTCTGTTCTCCCTGGGATCCTTTTCCCATGTACGTTATGACAGAATGTTGAGTAGTCTTCTCTTGGTACTCCGTAGGTCTTTGGTGATAATATATGTCTACTGTGTTTGTATATATCTGTTAACCCAAATATCGTAGTGAATGCAATCCTCACACCTTTCCTTTGGTGAACCATAAGTTTGTTTAATGAATCTGTGATTGCCCTTCTCCGTGGAAATATCTGCCCTGGTATCAATTTATAGGTAACACCTATAAGTGATATGATATGATATGTGTCTTTCACTTTCTGACTTACTCCAAGTCACGTGATTACCTCTAGACTCATCTACGGTGCTACAAATGGCATTGTGTGCTTCTTTTCCTTGGCGAATATTCTGTCTTAGCGAGGTCCATTTTCTGCAATGTGATTCCCTGAGGGCTGAGGATTAGCTGACCTGGGCAGCCTGACCCTGCCGGCAAGCCCTCCCCAGGTGTGCCTGGGTTGAGGTCAATATAAACAGCACTCCAGGCAGCAATAGCCCCTGCAGCTGTGCCTGACTCCATATTCTCTGCCCCGTCAGCAGTCTCGGGGCTGTGCTGGTGGGAGGGTGTGAGGGTCCACGGCTTTGTGGGTGGCCCGGTGTGAGTGGGGCTCTGCTGGACTTTCTGCAGGAGTTGCCAGGCTGCCACCTGTAAAGAAGAGGATGTGTCACCCATAACTTCCACTGGAATATCTCTCCGGGCTGAGGTGAGGAAGGAAAAAAAGGAGTGGGGGCCGGGACAGGAGGGGTATCTCAGGCAGGGCAATGGAAAGCTTCCAGAAGAGCACCCGTGGCCAGGACCATCCTGGCTGACCTGCAGGCACCATGGTGGCGTGCGTGCTGTCGCTGGTGTGGCTCCACGGCCCTTCCTCTAGGCTTTCAAGCCCTTGTACATATTCAGGTGTTTCACCTGGGAAGGGTGGGAACAGTTCAGCAGCAGCTGGCCTGGGGCTCAGCTCACATTTACTCACAGAGGCCTCGGCACGGTCCCCCAGCTTTGCAATAAGGACGCTCCTTGCGTGGGCGGGCGGGGCTGCTGGCTCTATGGGAGATGATTCCCCACCTCTGACCAATTTCAGAATTGTTTACCACTGGAGCAAGTGCCTTGGTAGTGTTTTCTTCTGTATAACTGTTAGGTTCAGTTTGTTTTTTTTTCTTTTTTGGTTCAAGTTAGATTTTATTCCTCTTTTATGTATTTATAGATATAAGCATGGAAATAATTCATTCTTATAAATACATCAGTGTGAATGGAAGAACTTTTTTTCTGTTTTATTTTTACATTTTATTTTAAAAAATTTTGAAATTTAATTTTATTTATTTTTTTATACACTAGGTTATTATTAGTTATCTATTTTATGCATAGACATGTATACAGGTCAATCCCAATCTCCCAACTCATCCCACCACCACCACCCCATGGCTTCCCCCACTTTGTGTCCATACGTTTGTTCTCTACCTCTGTGTCTCTATTTCTGCCCTGCAAACCAGTTCATCTGTAGCATTTTTCTAGGTTCCACATATAGGCATTAATATACAATATTTGTTTTTCTCTTTCTGACTTACTTCACTCTGTATGACAGTCTCTAGATCCATCAACTTCTCTACAAATGACTCAGTTTCATTCCTTTTTATGGCTGAGTAATATTCCATTTTATATATGTACCACATCTTTATCCATTCGTCTGTCTGTGGGCATTTAGGTTGCTTCCATTACCTGGCTATTGTAAGTAGTGCTGCAATGAACATTGTGGTGAATGTGTCTCTGTGATTTATGGTTTTCTCTGGGTATATGCCCAGAAGTGGGATTGCTGGATCCTATGGTAATTCTCTTTTTAGTTTTTTAAAGGAACCTCCATACTGTTCTCCATAGTGACTGTATCAATTTACATTCCCACCAATAGCGGAAGAGGGTTCCTTTTGTCCACACCCTCCCCAGAATTTGTTGTTTGTAGATTATCTGATGATGCCGATTCTAACAGGTGTGAGGTCTTACCTCATTGTAGTTTTGATTTGCATTTCTCTAATAATTAGTGATGTTGAGCAGCTTTTCATGTGCGTCTTGGCCATCTCTGTGTCTTCTTTGAAGAAACGTCTATTTAGATCTTCTGCCCATTTTTGTATTGGGTTGTTTGTTGTATTAATATTAAGCTGCATGAGCTGTATATATATATTGGAGATTAAACCTTTGTCCATTGATTCGTTTGTGAAAGTTTTCGCCCCTTCTGAGGGTTACCTTTTTCCATTCCCGTTTTTTTAACAAAGAAAGAAAGAAAGCAAAAGAATCAGAACACTAATGTGCGTGAAATATGCCTCTTGAAACTGTCGTTTTGAAATATGGACGTCTTTTGAATTTTTTGGTCGATATATGACCCCAGGATTTGTTTTCAGGTCAGGTGTCATTTACAGGCCTGTAATGATTTGGAATATCCACTGACCATTAGCGCTGGGATTAAAGCTGCTGTTGTGTGAAACGGCCACAAGGTGGCAGCAGTTCTCCCTTACCAAATCTGGTTACTAGGGCAGCAGAGCCTCAATGGAAGTCACGTTCTAGATTGGAATGTAGAACGGAATGTGCCAGGAGAAAGCCCCTCAAGTTTGTCTCACTACTTCTTGTTCGTGTTTTTAATTTAATTTTTTATTTTTTATTACAGCAAGTTTGAGTACAACGTTTTGCTTGTTGTAGGTGTGCAAGAGGTGGTTCTTTTACACATATACATATGTCTGTTCTCCCTGGGATCCTTTTCCCATGTACGTTATGACAGAATGTTGAGTAGTCTTCTCTTGGTACTCCGTAGGTCTTTGGTGATTATATATGTCTACTGTGTTTGTATATGTCTGTTAACCCCAATATCGTAATGAATGCAATCCTCACACCTTTCATTTTGTGAACCATAAGTTTGTTTAATGAATCTGTGATTGCCCTTCTCCGTGGAAATATCTGCCCTGGTATCAATTTATAGGTAACACCTATAAGTGATATGATATGATATGTGTCTTTCACTTTCTGACTCCTCCAAGTCACGTGATTACCTCTAGACTCATCTACGGTGCTGCAAATGGCATTGTGTGCTTCTTTTCCTTGGCGAATATTCTGTCTTAGCGAGGTCCATTTTCTGCAATGTGATTCCCTGAGGGCTGAGGATTAGCTGACCTGGGCAGCCTGACCCTGCCGGCAAGCCCTCCCCAGGTGTGCCTGGGTTGAGGTCAATATAAACAGCACTCCAGGCAGCAATATCCCCTGCAGCTGTGCCTGACTCCATATTATCTGCCCCGTCAGCAGTCTCGGGGCTGTGCTGGTGGGAGGGTGTGAGGGTCCACGGCTTTCTGGGTGGCCCGGTGTGAGTGGGGCTCTGCTGGACTTTCTGCAGGAGTTGCCAGGCTGCCACCTGTAAAGAAGAGGATGAGTCACCCATAACTTCCACTGGAATATCTCTCCGGGCTGAGGTGAGGAAGGAAAAAAAGGAGTGGGGGCCGGGACAGGAGGGGTATCTCAGGCAGGGCAATGGAAATCTTCCAGAAGAGCGCCCGTGGCCAGGAACATCATGGCTGACCTGCAGGCACCAAGGTGGCCTGCGTGCTGTCGCTGGTGTGGCTCCACGGCCCTTCCTCTAGGCTTTCAAGCCCTTGTACATATTCAGGTGTTTCACCTGGGAAGGGTGGGAACAGTTCAGCAGCAGCTGGCCTGGGGCTCAGCTCACGTTTACTCACAGAGGCCTCAGCAAGGTTCCCCAGCTTTGCAATAAGGACGCTCCTTGCGTGGGCGGGCGGGGCTGCTGGCTCTATGGGAGATGATTCCCCACCTCTGACCAATTTCAGAATTGTTTACCACTGGAGCAAGTGCCTTGGTAGTGTTTTCCTCTGTATAACTGTTAGGTTTAGTTTTTATTTTTCTTTTTTGGTTCAAGTTAGATTTTATTCCTCTTTTATGTATTTATGGATATAAGCATGGAAATAATTCATTCTTATAAATACATCAGTGTGAATGGAAGAACTTTTTTTCTGTTTTATTTTTACATTTTATTTTAAAAAATTTTGAAATTTAATTTTATTTATTTTTTTATACACTAGGTTATTATTAGTTATCTATTTTATGCATAGACATGTATACAGGTCAATCCCAATCTCCCAACTCATCCCACCACCACCACCCCATGGCTTCCCCCACTTTGTGTCCATACGTTTGTTCTCTACCTCTGTGTCTCTATTTCTGCCCTGCAAACCAGTTCATCTGTAGCATTTTTCTAGGTTCCACATATAGGCATTAATATACAATATTTGTTTTTCTCTTTCTGACTTACTTCACTCTGTATGACAGTCTCTAGATCCATCAACTTCTCTACAAATGACCCAGTTTCATTCCTTTTCATGGCTGAGTAATATTCCATTTTATATATGTACCACATCTTTATCCATTCGTCTGTCTGTGGGCATTTAGGTTGCTTCCATTACCTGGCTATTGTAAATAGTGCTGCAATGAACATTGTGGTGAATGTGTCTCTGTGATTTATGGTTTTCTCTGGGTATATGCCCAGAAGTGGGATTGCTGGATCCTATGGTAATTCTCTTTTTAGTTTTTTAAAGGAACCTCCATACTGTTCTCCATAGTGACTGTATCAATTTACATTCCCACCAATAGCGGAAGAGGGTTCCTTTTGTCCACACCCTCCCCAGAATTTGTTGTTTGTAGATTATCTGATGATGCCGATTCTAACAGGTGTGAGGTCTTACCTCATTGTAGTTTTGATTTGAATTTCTCTAATAATTAGTGATGTTGAGCAGCTTTTCATGTGCGTCTTGGCCATCTCTGTGTCTTCTTTGAAGAAACGTCTATTTAGATCTTCTGCCCATTTTTGTATTGGGTTGTTTGTTGTATTAATATTAAGCTGCATGAGCTGTATATATATATTGGAGATTAAACCTTTGTCCATTGATTCGTTTGTGAAAGTTTTCGCCCCTTCTGAGGGTTACCTTTTTCCATTCCCGTTTTTTTAACAAAGAAACAAAGAAAGCAAAAGAATCAGAACCCTAATGTGCGTGAAATATGCCTCTTGAAACTGTCGTTTTGAAATATGGACGTCTTTTGAATTTTTTGGTCGATATATGACCCCAGGATTTGTTTTCAGGGCAGGTGTCATTTACAGGCCTGTAATGATTTGGAATATCCACTGACCATTAGCGCTGGGATTAAAGCTGCTGTTGTGTGAAACGGCCACAAGGTGGCAGCAGTTCTCCCTTACCAAATCTGGTTACTAGGGCAGCAGAGCCTCAATGGAAGTCGCGTTCTAGATTGGAATGTAGAACGGAATGTGCCAGGAGAAAGCCCCTCAAGTTTGTCTCACTACTTCTTGTTCGTGTTTTTAATTTAATTTTTTATTTTTTATTACAGCAATTTGAGTACAACGTTTAGCTTGTTGTAGGTGTGCAAGAGGTGGTTCTTTTACACATATACATATGTCTGTTCTCCCTGGGATCCTTTTCCCATGTACGTTAGGACAGAATGTTGAGTAGCCTTCTCTTGGTACTCCGTAGGTCTTTGGTGATTATATATGTCTACTGTGTTTGTATATGTCTGTTAACCCCAATATCGTAGTGAATGCAATCCTCACACCTTTCCTTTGGTGAACCATAAGTTTGTTTAATGAATCTGTGATTGCCCTTCTCCGTGGAAATATCTGCCCTGGTATCAATTTATAGGTAACACCTATAAGTGATATGATATGAGATGTGTCTTTCACTTTCTGACTTACTCCAAGTCACGTGATTACCTCTAGACTCATCTACGGTGCTGCAAATGGCATTGTGTGCTTCTTTTCCTTGGCGAATATTCTGTCTTAGCGAGGTCCATTTTCTGCAATGTGATTCCCTGAGGGCTGAGGATTAGCTGACCTGGGCAGCCTGACCCTGCCGGCAAGCCCTCCCCAGGTGTGCCTGGGTTGAGGTCAATATAAACAGCACTCCAGGCAGCAATAGCCCCTGCAGCTGTGCCTGACTCCATATTCTCTGCCCCGTCAGCAGTCTCGGGGCTGTGCTGGTGGGAGGGTGTGAGGGTCCACGGCTTTGTGGGTGGCCCGGTGTGAGTGGGGCTCTGCTGGACTTTCTGCAGGAGTTGCCAGGCTGCCACCTGTAAAGAAGAGGATGTGTCACCCATAACTTCCACTGGAATATCTCTCCGGGCTGAGGTGAGGAAGGAAAAAAAGGAGTGGGGGCCGGGACAGGACGGGTATCTCAGGCAGGGCAATGGAAAGCTTCCAGAAGAGCACCCGTGGCCAGGACCATCCTGGCTGACCTGCAGGCACCATGGTGGCGTGCGTGCTGTCGCTGGTGTGGCTCCACGGCCCTTCCTCTAGGCTTTCAAGCCCTTGTACATATTCAGGTGTTTCACCTGGGAAGGGTGGGAACAGTTCAGCAGCAGCTGGCCTGGGGCTCAGCTCACGTTTACTCACAGAGGCCTCGGCACGGTCCCCCAGCTTTGCAATAAGGACGCTCCTTGCGTGGGCGGGCGGGGCTGCTGGCTCTATGGGAGATGATTCCCCACCTCTGACCAATTTCAGAATTGTTTACCACTGGAGCAAGTGCCTTGGTAGTGTTTTCTTCTGTATAACTGTTAGGTTCAGTTTGTTTTTTTTTCTTTTTTGGTTCAAGTTAGATTTTATTCCTCTTTTATGTATTTATAGATATAAGCATGGAAATAATTCATTCTTATAAATACATCAGTGTGAATGGAAGAACTTTTTTTCTGTTTTATTTTTACATTTTATTTTAAAAAATTTTGAAATTTAATTTTATTTATTTTTTTATACACTAGGTTATTATTAGTTATCTATTTTATGCATAGACATGTATACAGGTCAATCCCAAACTCCCAACTCATCGCACCACCACCACCCCATGGCTTCCCCCACTTTGTGTCCATACGTTTGTTCTCTACCTCTGTGTCTCTATTTCTGCCCTGCAAACCAGTTCATCTGTAGCATTTTTCTAGGTTCCACATATAGGCATTAATATACAATATTTGTTTTTCTCTTTCTGACTTACTTCACTCTGTATGACAGCCTCTAGATCCATCAACTTCTCTACAAATGACTCAGTTTCATTCCTTTTTATGGCTGAGTACTATTCCATTTTATATATGTACCACATATTTATCCTTTCGTCTGTCTGTGGGCATTTAGGTTGCTTCCATTACCTGGCTATTGTAAATAGTGCTGCAATGAACATTGTGGTGAATGTGTCTCTGTGATTTATGGTTTTCTCTGGGTATATGCCCAGAAGTGGGATTGCTGGATCCTATGGTAATTCTCTTTTTAGTTTTTTAAAGGAACCTCCATACTGTTCTCCATAGTGACTGTATCAATTTACATTCCCACCAATAGCGGAAGAGGGTTCCTTTTGTCCACACCCTCCCCAGAATTTGTTGTTTGTAGATTATCTGATGATGCCGATTCTAACAGGTGTGAGGTCTTACCTCATTGTAGTTTTGATTTGCATTTCTCTAATAATTAGTGATGTTGAGCAGCTTTTCATGTGCGTCTTGGCCATCTCTGTGTCTTCTTTGAAGAAACGTCTATTTAGATCTTCTGCCCATTTTTGTATTGGGTTGTTTGTTGTATTAATATTAAGCTGCATGAGCTGTATATATATATTGGAGATTAAACCTTTGTCCATTGATTCGTTTGTGAACGTTTTCGCCCCTTCTGAGGGTTACATTTTTCCATTCCCGTTTTTTTAACAAAGAAAGAAAGAAAGCAAAAGAATCAGAACACTAATGTGCGTGAAATATGCCTCTTGAAACTGTCGTTTTGAAATATGGACGTCTTTTGAATTTTTTGGTCGATATATGACCCCAGGATTTGTTTTCAGGGCAGGTGTCATTTACAGGCCTGTAATGATTTGGAATATCCACTGACCATTAGCGCTGGGATTAAAGCTGCTGTTGTGTGAAACGGCCACAAGGTGGCAGCAGTTCTCCCTTACCAAATCTGGTTACTAGGGCAGCAGAGCCTCAATGGAAGTTGCGTTCTAGATTGGAATGTAGAACGGAATGTGCCAGGAGAAAGCCCCTCAAGTTTGTCTCACTACTTCTTGTCCGTGTTTTTAATTTAATTTTTTATTTTTTATTACAGCAATTTGAGTACAACGTTTAGCTTGTTGTAGGTGTGCAAGAGGTGGTTCTTTTACACATATACATATGTCTGTTCTTCCTGGGATCCTTTTCCCATGTACGTTATGACAGAATATTGAGTAGTCTTCTCTTGGTACTCCGTAGGTCTTTGGTGATTATATACGTCTACTGTGTTTGTATATGTCTGTTAACCCCAATATCGTAATGAATTCAATCCTCACACCTTTCCTTTGGTGAACCATAAGTTTGTTTAATGAATCTGTGATTGCCCTTCTCCGTGGAAATATCTGCCCTGGTATCAATTTATAGGTAACACCTATAAGTGATATGATATGATATGTGTCTTTCACTTTCTGACTTACTCCAAGTCACGTGATTACCTCTAGACTCATCTACGGTGCTGCAAATGGCATTGTGTGATTCTTTTCCTTGGCGAATATTCTGTCTTAGCGAGGTCCATTTTCTGCAATGTGATTCCCTGAGGGCTGAGGATTAGCTGACCTGGGCAGCCTGACCCTGCCGGCAAGCCCTCCCCAGGTGTGCCTGGGTTGAGGTCAATATAAACAGCACTCCAGGCAGCAAAAGCCCCTGCAGCTGTGCCTGACTCCATATTCTCTGCCCCGTCAGCAGTCTCGGGGCTGTGCTGGTGGGAGGGTGTGAGGGTCCACGGCTTTGTGGGTGGCCCGGTGTGAGTGGGGCTCTGCTGGACATTCTGCAGGAGTTGCCAGGCTGCCACCTGTAAAGAAGAGGATGTGTCACACATAACTTCCACTGGAATATCTCTCCGGGCTGAGATGAGGAAGGAAAAAAAGGAGTGGGGGCCGGGACAGGAGGGGTATCTCAGGCAGGCCAATGGAAAGCTTCCAGAAGAGCGCCCGTGGCCAGGACCATCCTGGCTGACCTGCAGGCACCAAGGTGGCCTGCGTGCTGTCGCTGGTGTGGCTCCACGGCCCTTCCTCTAGGCTTTCAAGCCCTTGTACATATTCAGGTGTTTCACCTGGGAAGGGTGGGAACAGTTCAGCAGCAGCTGGCCTGGGGCTCAGCTCACGTTTACTCACAGAGGCCTCGGCACGGTCCCCCAGCTTTGCAATAAGGACGCTCCTTGCGTGGGCGGGCGGGGCTGCTGGCTCTATGGGAGATGATTCCCCACCTCTGACCAATTTCAGAATTGTTTACCACTGGAGCAAGTGCCTTTGTAGTGTTTTCCTCTATATAACTGTTAGTTTCAGTTTTTTTTTTTTTCTTTTTTGGTTCAAGTTAGATTTTATTCCTCTTTTATGTATTTATAGATATAAGCATGCAAATAATTCATTCTTATAAATACATCAGTGTGAATGGAAGAACATTTTTTCTGTTTTATTTTTACATTTTATTTTTAAAATTTTTGAAATTTAATTTTATTTATTTTTTTATACAGTAGGTTATTATTAGTTATCTATTTTATGCATAGACATGTATACAGGTCAATCCCAATCTCCCAACTCATCCCACCACCACCACCCCATGGCTTCCCCCACTTTGTGTCCATACGTTTGTTCTCTACCTCTGTGTCTCTATTTCTGCCCTGCAAACCAGTTCATCTGTAGCATTTTTCTAGGTTCCACATATAGGCATTAATATACAATATTTGTTTTTCTCTTTCTGACTTACTTCACTCTGTATGACAGTCTCTAGATCCATCAACTTCTCTACAAATGACCCAGTTTCATTCCTTTTTATGGCTGAGTAATATTCCATTTTATATATGTACCACATCTTTATCCATTCGTCTGTCTGTGGCCATTTAGGTTGCTTCCATTACCTGGCTATTGTAAATAGTGCTGCAATGAACATTGTGGTGAATGTGTCTCTGTGATTTATGGTTTTCTCTGGGTATATGCCCAGAAGTGGGATTGCTGGATCCTATGGTAATTCTCTTTTTAGTTTTTTAAAGGAACCTCCATACTGTTCTCCATAGTGACTGTATCAATTTACATTCCCACCAATAGCGGAAGAGGGTTCCTTTTGTCCACACCCTCCCCAGAATTTGTTGTTTGTAGATTATCTGATGATGCCGATTCTAACAGGTGTGAGGTCTTACCTCATTGTAGTTTTGATTTGCAATTCTCTAATAATTAGTGATGTTGAGCAGCTTTTCATGTGCGTCTTGGCCATCTCTGTGTCTTCTTTGAAGAAACGTCTATTTAGATCTTCTGCCCATTTTTGTATTGGGTTGTTTGTTGTATTAATATTAAGCTGCATGAGCTGTATATATATATTGGAGATTAAACCTTTGTCCATTGATTCGTTTGTGAACGTTTTCGCCCCTTCTGAGGGTTACATTTTTCCATTCCCGTTTTTTTAACAAAGAAAGAAAGAAAGCAAAAGAATCAGAACACTAATGTGCGTGAAATATGCCTCTTGAAACTGTCGTTTTGAAATATGGACGTCTTTTGAATTTTTTGGTCGATATATGACCCCAGGATTTGTTTTCAGGGCAGGTGTCATTTACAGGCCTGTAATGATTTGGAATATCCACTGACCATTAGCGCTGGGATTAAAGCTGCTGTTGTGTGAAACGGCCACAAGGTGGCAGCAGTTCTCCCTTACCAAATCTGGTTACTAGGGCAGCAGAGCCTCAATGGAAGTTGCGTTCTAGATTGGAATGTAGAACGGAATGTGCCAGGAGAAAGCCCCTCAAGTTTGTCTCACTACTTCTTGTCCGTGTTTTTAATTTAATTTTTTATTTTTTATTACAGCAATTTGAGTACAACGTTTAGCTTGTTGTAGGTGTGCAAGAGGTGGTTCTTTTACACATATACATATGTCTGTTCTTCCTGGGATCCTTTTCCCATGTACGTTATGACAGAATATTGAGTAGTCTTCTCTTGGTACTCCGTAGGTCTTTGGTGATTATATACGTCTACTGTGTTTGTATATGTCTGTTAACCCCAATATCGTAATGAATTCAATCCTCACACCTTTCCTTTGGTGAACCATAAGTTTGTTTAATGAATCTGTGATTGCCCTTCTCCGTGGAAATATCTGCCCTGGTATCAATTTATAGGTAACACCTATAAGTGATATGATATGATATGTGTCTTTCACTTTCTGACTTACTCCAAGTCACGTGATTACCTCTAGACTCATCTACGGTGCTGCAAATGGCATTGTGTGATTCTTTTCCTTGGCGAATATTCTGTCTTAGCGAGGTCCATTTTCTGCAATGTGATTCCCTGAGGGCTGAGGATTAGCTGACCTGGGCAGCCTGACCCTGCCGGCAAGCCCTCCCCAGGTGTGCCTGGGTTGAGGTCAATATAAACAGCACTCCAGGCAGCAAAAGCCCCTGCAGCTGTGCCTGACTCCATATTCTCTGCCCCGTCAGCAGTCTCGGGGCTGTGCTGGTGGGAGGGTGTGAGGGTCCACGGCTTTGTGGGTGGCCCGGTGTGAGTGGGGCTCTGCTGGACATTCTGCAGGAGTTGCCAGGCTGCCACCTGTAAAGAAGAGGATGTGTCACACATAACTTCCACTGGAATATCTCTCCGGGCTGAGATGAGGAAGGAAAAAAAGGAGTGGGGGCCGGGACAGGAGGGGTATCTCAGGCAGGCCAATGGAAAGCTTCCAGAAGAGCGCCCGTGGCCAGGACCATCCTGGCTGACCTGCAGGCACCAAGGTGGCCTGCGTGCTGTCGCTGGTGTGGCTCCACGGCCCTTCCTCTAGGCTTTCAAGCCCTTGTACATATTCAGGTGTTTCACCTGGGAAGGGTGGGAACAGTTCAGCAGCAGCTGGCCTGGGGCTCAGCTCACGTTTACTCACAGAGGCCTCGGCACGGTCCCCCAGCTTTGCAATAAGGACGCTCCTTGCGTGGGCGGGCGGGGCTGCTGGCTCTATGGGAGATGATTCCCCACCTCTGACCAATTTCAGAATTGTTTACCACTGGAGCAAGTGCCTTTGTAGTGTTTTCCTCTATATAACTGTTAGTTTCAGTTTTTTTTTTTTTCTTTTTTGGTTCAAGTTAGATTTTATTCCTCTTTTATGTATTTATAGATATAAGCATGCAAATAATTCATTCTTATAAATACATCAGTGTGAATGGAAGAACATTTTTTCTGTTTTATTTTTACATTTTATTTTTAAAATTTTTGAAATTTAATTTTATTTATTTTTTTATACAGTAGGTTATTATTAGTTATCTATTTTATGCATAGACATGTATACAGGTCAATCCCAATCTCCCAACTCATCCCACCACCACCACCCCATGGCTTCCCCCACTTTGTGTCCATACGTTTGTTCTCTACCTCTGTGTCTCTATTTCTGCCCTGCAAACCAGTTCATCTGTAGCATTTTTCTAGGTTCCACATATAGGCATTAATATACAATATTTGTTTTTCTCTTTCTGACTTACTTCACTCTGTATGACAGTCTCTAGATCCATCAACTTCTCTACAAATGACCCAGTTTCATTCCTTTTTATGGCTGAGTAATATTCCATTTTATATATGTACCACATCTTTATCCATTCGTCTGTCTGTGGCCATTTAGGTTGCTTCCATTACCTGGCTATTGTAAATAGTGCTGCAATGAACATTGTGGTGAATGTGTCTCTGTGATTTATGGTTTTCTCTGGGTATATGCCCAGAAGTGGGATTGCTGGATCCTATGGTAATTCTCTTTTTAGTTTTTTAAAGGAACCTCCATACTGTTCTCCATAGTGACTGTATCAATTTACATTCCCACCAATAGCGGAAGAGGGTTCCTTTTGTCCACACCCTCCCCAGAATTTGTTGTTTGTAGATTATCTGATGATGCCGATTCTAACAGGTGTGAGGTCTTACCTCATTGTAGTTTTGATTTGCAATTCTCTAATAATTAGTGATGTTGAGCAGCTTTTCATGTGCGTCTTGGCCATCTCTGTGTCTTCTTTGAAGAAACGTCTATTTAGATCTTCTGCCCATTTTTGTATTGGGTTGTTTGTTTTATTAATATTAAGCTGCATGAGCTGTTTATATATATTGGAGATTAAACCTTTGTCCATTGATTCGTTTGTGAAAGTATTCACCCATTCTGAGGGTTGCCTTTTTCCATTCCCGTTTTTTTAACAAAGAAAGAAAGAAAGCAAAAGAATCAGAACCCTAATGTGCGTGAAATATGCCTCTTGAAACTGTCGTTTTGAAATATGGACGTCTTTTGAATTTTTTGGTCGATATATGACCCCAGGATTTGTTTTCAGGGCAGGTGTCATTTACAGGCCTGTAATGATTTGGAATATCCACTGACCCTTAGCGCTGGGATTAAAGCTGCTGTTGTGTGAAACGGCCACAAGGTGGCAGCAGTTCTCCCTTACCAAATCTGGTTACTAGGGCAGCAGAGCCTCAATGGAAGTCGCGTTCTAGATTGGAATGTAGAACGGAATGTGCCAGGAGAAAGCCCCTCAAGTTTGTCTCACTACTTCTTGTTCGTGTTTTTAATTTAATTTTTTATTTTTTATTACAGCAATTTGAGTACAACGTTTAGCTTGTTGTAGGTGTGCAAGAGGTGGTTCTTTTACACATATACATATGTCTGTTCTCCCTGGGATCCTTTTCCCATGTACGTTATGACAGAATGTTGAGTAGTCTTCTCTTGGTACTCCGTAGGTCTTTGGTGATTATATATGTCTACTGTGTTTGTATATGTCTGTTAACCCCAATATCGTAATGAATGCAATCCTCACACCTTTCCTTTGGTGAACCATAAGTTTGTTTAATGAATCTGTGATTGCCCTTCTCCGTGGAAATATCTGCCCTGGTATCAATTTATAGGTAACACCTATAAGTGATATGATATGAGATGTGTCTTTCACTTTCTGACTTACTCCAAGTCACGTGATTACCTCTAGACTCATCTACGGTGCTGCAAATGGCATTGTGTGCTTCTTTTCCTTGGCGAATATTCTGTCTTAGCGAGGTCCATTTTCTGCAATGTGATTCCCTGAGGGCTGAGGATTAGCTGACCTGGGCAGCCTGACCCTGCCGGCAAGCCCTCCCCAGGTGTGCCTGGGTTGAGGTCAATATAAACAGCACTCCAGGCAGCAATAGCCCCTGCAGCTGTGCCTGACTCCATATTCTCTGCCCCGTCAGCAGTCTCGGGGCTGTGCTGGTGGGAGGGTGTGAGGGTCCACGGCTTTGTGGGTGGCCCGGTGTGAGTGGGGATCTGCTGGACTTTCTGCAGGAGTTGCCAGGCTGCCACCTGTAAAGAAGAGGATGTGTCACCCATAACTTCCACTGGAATATCTCTCCGGGCTGAGATGAGGAAGGAAAAAAAGGAGTGGGGGCCGGGACAGGAGGGGTATCTCAGGCAGGGCAATGGAAATCTTCCAGAAGAGCGCCCGTGGCCAGGACCATCCTGGCTGACCTGCAGGCACCAAGGTGGCCTGCGTGCTGTCGCTGGTGTGGCTCCACGGCCCTTCCTCTAGGCTTTCAAGCCCTTGTACATATTCAGGTGTTTCACCTGGGAAGGGTGGGAACAGTTCAGCAGCAGCTGGCCTGGGTCTCAGCTCACGTTTACTCACAGAGGCCTCGGCACGGTCCCCCAGCTTTGCAATAAGGACGCTCCTTGCGTGGGCGGGCGGGGCTGCTGGCTGTATGGGAGATGATTCCCCACCTCTGACCAATTTCAGAATTGTTTACCACTGGAGCAAGTGCCTTGGTAGTATTTTCCTCTGTATAACTGTTAGTTTCAGTTTGTTTTTTTTTTCTTTTTTGGTTCAAGTTAGATTTTATTCCTCTTTTATATATTTATAGATATAAGCATGGAAATAATTCATTCTTATAAATACATCAGTGTGAATGGAAGAACTTTTTTTCTGTTTTATTTTTACATTTTATTTTTAAAAATTTTGAAATTTAATTTTATTTATTTTTTTATACACTAGGTTATTATTAGTTATCTATTTTATGCATAGACATGTATACAGGTCAATCCCAATCTCCCAACTCATCCCACCACCACCACCCCATGGCTTCCCCCACTTTGTGTCGATACGTTTGTTCTCTACCTCTGTGTCTCTATTTATGCCCTGCAAACCAGTTCATCTGTAGCATTTTTCTAGGTTCCACATATAGGCATTAATATACAATATTTGTTTTTCTCTTTCTAACTTACTTCACTCTGTATGACAGTCTCTAGATCCATCAACTTCTCTACAAATGACTCAGTTTCATTCCTTTTTATGGCTGAGTAATATTCCATTTTATATATGTACCACATCTTTATCCATTCGTCTGTCTGTGGGCATTTAGGTTGCTTCCATTACCTGGCTATTGTAAGTAGTGCTGGAATGAACATTGTGGTGAATGTGTCTCTGTGATTTATCGTTTTCTCTGGGTATATGCCCAGAAGTGGGATTGCTGGATCCTATGGTAATTCTCTTTTTAGTTTTTTAAAGGAACCTCCATACTGTTCTCCATAGTGACTGTATCAATTTACATTCCCACCAATAGCGGAAGAGGGTTCCTTTTGTCCACACCCTCCCCAGAATTTGTTGTTTGTAGATTATCTGATGATGCCGATTCTAACAGGTGTGAGGTCTTACCTCATTGTAGTTTTGATTTGCATTTCTCTAATAATTAGTGATGTTGAGCAGCTTTTCATGTGCGTCTTGGCCATCTCTGTGTCTTCTTTGAAGAAACGTCTATTTAGATCTTCTGCCCATTTTTGTATTGGGTTGTTTGTTGTATTAATATTAAGCTGCATGAGCTGTATATATATATTGGAGATTAAACCTTTGTCCATTGATTCGTTTGTGAATGTATTCGCCCCTTCTGAGGGTTTCCTTTTTCCATTCCCGTTTTTTTAACAAAGAAACAAAGAAAGCAAAAGAATCAGAACACTAATGTGCGTGAAATATGCCTCTTGAAACTGTCGTTTTGAAATATGGACGTCTTTTGAATTTTTTGGTCGATATATGACCCCAGGATTTGTTTTCAGGGCAGGTGTCATTTACAGGCCTGTAATGATTTGGAATATCCACTGACCCTTAGCGCTGGGATTAAAGCTGCTGTTGTGTGAAACGGCCACAAGGTGGCAGCAGTTCTCCCTTACCAAATCTGGTTACTAGGGCAGCAGAGCCTCAATGGAAGTCGCCTTCTAGATTGGAATGTAGAACGGAATGTGCCAGGAGAAAGCCCCTCAAGTTTGTCTCACTACTTCTTGTTCGTGTTTTTAATTTAATTTTTTATTTTTTATTACAGCAATTTGAGTACAACGTTTAGCTTGTTGTAGGTGTGCAAGAGGTGGTTCTTTTACACATATCCATATGTCTGTTCTCCCTGGGATCCTTTTCCCATGTACGTTATGACAGAATGTTGAGTAGTCTTCTCTTGGTACTCCGTAGGTCTTTGGTGATTATATATGTCTACTGTGTTTGTATATGTCTGTTAACCCCAATATCGTAATGAATGCAATCCTCACACCTTTCCTTTGGTGAACCATAAGTTTGTTTAATGAATCTGTGATTGCCCTTCTCCGTGGAAATATCTGCCCTGGTATCAATTTATAGGTAACACCTATAAGTGATATGATATGATATGTGTCTTTCACTTTCTGACTTACTCCAAGTCACGTGATTACCTCTAGACTCATCTACGGTGCTGCAAATGGCATTGTGTGCTTCTTTTCCTTGGCGAATATTCTGTCTTAGCGAGGTCCATTTTCTGCAATTTGATTCCCTGAGGGCTGAGGATTAGCTGACCTGGGCAGCCTGACCCTGCCGGCAAGCCCTCCCCAGGTGTGCCTGGGTTGAGGTCAATATAAACAGCACTCCAGGCAGCAAAAGCCCCTGCAGCTGTGCCTGACTCCATATTCTCTGCCCCGTCAGCAGTCTCGGGGCTGTGCTGGTGGGAGGGTGTGAGGGTCCACGGCTTTGTGGGTGGCCCGGTGTGAGTGGGGCTCTGCTGGACATTCTGCAGGAGTTGCCAGGCTGCCACCTGTAAAGAAGAGGATGTGTCACCCATAACTTCCACTGGAATATCTCTCCGGGCTGAGATGAGGAAGGAAAAAAAGGAGTGGGGGCCGGGACAGGAGGGGTATCTCAGGCAGGGCAATGGAAAGCTTCCAGAAGAGCGCCCGTGGCCAGGACCATCCTGGCTGACCTGCAGGCACCAAGGTGGCCTGCGTGCTGTCGCTGGTGTGGCTCCACGGCCCTTCCTCTAGGCTTTCAAGCCCTTGTACATATTCAGGTGTTTCACCTGGGAAGGGTGGGAACAGTTCAGCAGCAGCTGGCCTGGGGCTCAGCTCACGTTTACTCACAGAGGCCTCGGCACGGTCCCCCAGCTTTGCAATAAGGACGCTCCTTGCGTGGGCGGGCGGGGCTGCTGGCTCTATGGGAGATGATTCCCCACCTCTGACCAATTTCAGAATTGTTTACCACTGGAGCAAGTGCCTTGGTAGTGTTTTCCTCTATATAACTGTTAGTTTCAGTTTTTTTTTTTTTTCTTTTTTGGTTCAAGTTAGATTTTATTCCTCTTTTATGTATTTATAGATATAAGCATGCAAATAATTCATTCTTATAAATACATCAGTGTGAATGGAAGAACATTTTTTCTGTTTTATTTTTACATTTTATTTTTAAAATTTTTGAAATTTAATTTTATTTATTTTTTTATACAGTAGGTTATTATTAGTTATCTATTTTATGCATAGACATGTATACAGGTCAATCCCAATCTCCCAACTCATCCCACCACCACCACCCCATGGCTTCCCCCACTTTGTGTCCATACGTTTGTTCTCTACCTCTGTGTCTCTATTTCTGCCCTGCAAACCAGTTCATCTGTAGCATTTTTCTAGGTTCCACATATAGGCATTAATATACAATATTTGTTTTTCTCTTTCTGACTTACTTCACTCTGTATGACAGTCTCTAGATCCATCAACTTCTCTACAAATGACCCAGTTTCATTCCTTTTTATGGCTGAGTAATATTCCATTTTATATATGTACCACATCTTTATCCATTCGTCTGTCTGTGGGCATTTAGGTTGCTTCCATTACCTGGCTATTGTAAATAGTGCTGCAATGAACATTGTGGTGAATGTGTCTCTGTGATTTATCGTTTTCTCTGGGTATATGCCCAGAAGTGGGATTGCTGGATCCTATGGTAATTCTCTTTTTAGTTTTTTAAAGGAACCTCCATACTGTTCTCCATAGTGACTGTATCAATTTACATTCCCACCAATAGCGGAAGAGGGTTCCTTTTGTCCACACCCTCCCCAGAATTTGTTGTTTGTAGATTATCTGATGATGCCGATTCTAACAGGTGTGAGGTCTTACCTCATTGTAGTTTTGATTTGCAATTCTCTAATAATTAGTGATGTTGAGCAGCTTTTCATGTGCGTCTTGGCCATCTCTGTGTCTTCTTTGAAGAAACGTCTATTTAGATCTTCTGCCCATTTTTGTATTGGGTTGTTTGTTTTATTAATATTAAGCTGCATGAGCTGTTTATATATATTGGAGATTAAACCTTTGTCCATTGATTCGTTTGTGAAAGTATTCACCCATTCTGAGGGTTGCCTTTTTCCATTCCCGTTTTTTTAACAAAGAAAGAAAGAAAGCAAAAGAATCAGAACCCTAATGTGCGTGAAATATGCCTCTTGAAACTGTCGTTTTGAAATATGGACGTCTTTTGAATTTTTTGGTCGATATATGACCCCAGGATTTGTTTTCAGGGCAGGTGTCATTTACAGGCCTGTAATGATTTGGAATATCCACTGACCCTTAGCGCTGGGATTAAAGCTGCTGTTGTGTGAAACGGCCACAAGGTGGCAGCAGTTCTCCCTTACCAAATCTGGTTACTAGGGCAGCAGAGCCTCAATGGAAGTCGCGTTCTAGATTGGAATGTAGAACGGAATGTGCCAGGAGAAAGCCCCTCAAGTTTGTCTCACTACTTCTTGTTCGTGTTTTTAATTTAATTTTTTATTTTTTATTACAGCAATTTGAGTACAACGTTTAGCTTGTTGTAGGTGTGCAAGAGGTGGTTCTTTTACACATATACATATGTCTGTTCTCCCTGGGATCCTTTTCCCATGTACGTTATGACAGAATGTTGAGTAGTCTTCTCTTGGTACTCCGTAGGTCTTTGGTGATTATATATGTCTACTGTGTTTGTATATGTCTGTTAACCCCAATATCGTAATGAATGCAATCCTCACACCTTTCCTTTGGTGAACCATAAGTTTGTTTAATGAATCTGTGATTGCCCTTCTCCGTGGAAATATCTGCCCTGGTATCAATTTATAGGTAACACCTATAAGTGATATGATATGAGATGTGTCTTTCACTTTCTGACTTACTCCAAGTCACGTGATTACCTCTAGACTCATCTACGGTGCTGCAAATGGCATTGTGTGCTTCTTTTCCTTGGCGAATATTCTGTCTTAGCGAGGTCCATTTTCTGCAATGTGATTCCCTGAGGGCTGAGGATTAGCTGACCTGGGCAGCCTGACCCTGCCGGCAAGCCCTCCCCAGGTGTGCCTGGGTTGAGGTCAATATAAACAGCACTCCAGGCAGCAATAGCCCCTGCAGCTGTGCCTGACTCCATATTCTCTGCCCCGTCAGCAGTCTCGGGGCTGTGCTGGTGGGAGGGTGTGAGGGTCCACGGCTTTGTGGGTGGCCCGGTGTGAGTGGGGATCTGCTGGACTTTCTGCAGGAGTTGCCAGGCTGCCACCTGTAAAGAAGAGGATGTGTCACCCATAACTTCCACTGGAATATCTCTCCGGGCTGAGATGAGGAAGGAAAAAAAGGAGTGGGGGCCGGGACAGGAGGGGTATCTCAGGCAGGGCAATGGAAAGCTTCCAGAAGAGCGCCCGTGGCCAGGACCATCCTGGCTGACCTGCAGGCACCAAGGTGGCCTGCGTGCTGTCGCTGGTGTGGCTCCACGGCCCTTCCTCTAGGCTTTCAAGCCCTTGTACATATTCAGGTGTTTCACCTGGGAAGGGTGGGAACAGTTCAGCAGCAGCTGGCCTGGGGCTCAGCTCACGTTTACTCACAGAGGCCTCGGCACGGTCCCCCAGCTTTGCAATAAGGACGCTCCTTGCGTGGGCGGGCGGGGCTGCTGGCTGTATGGGAGATGATTCCCCACCTCTGACCAATTTCAGAATTGTTTACCACTGGAGCAAGTGCCTTGGTAGTATTTTCCTCTGTATAACTGTTAGTTTCAGTTTGTTTTTTTTTTCTTTTTTGGTTCAAGTTAGATTTTATTCCTCTTTTATATATTTATAGATATAAGCATGGAAATAATTCATTCTTATAAATACATCAGTGTGAATGGAAGAACTTTTTTTCTGTTTTATTTTTACATTTTATTTTTAAAAATTTTGAAATTTAATTTTATTTATTTTTTTATACACTAGGTTATTATTAGTTATCTATTTTATGCATAGACATGTATACAGGTCAATCCCAATCTCCCAACTCATCCCACCACCACCACCCCATGGCTTCCCCCACTTTGTGTCGGTACGTTTGTTCTCTACCTATGTGTCTCTATTTATGCCCTGCAAACCAGTTCATCTGTAGCATTTTTCTAGGTTCCACATATAGGCATTAATATACAATATTTGTTTTTCTCTTTCTAACTTACTTCACTCTGTATGACAGTCTCTAGATCCATCAACTTCTCTACAAATGACTCAGTTTCATTCCTTTTTATGGCTGAGTAATATTCCATTTTATATATGTACCACATCTTTATCCATTCGTCTGTCTGTGGGCATTTAGGTTGCTTCCATTACCTGGCTATTGTAAGTAGTGCTGGAATGAACATTGTGGTGAATGTGTCTCTGTGATTTATCGTTTTCTCTGGGTATATGCCCAGAAGTGGGATTGCTGGATCCTATGGTAATTCTCTTTTTAGTTTTTTAAAGGAACCTCCATACTGTTCTCCATAGTGACTGTATCAATTTACATTCCCACCAATAGCGGAAGAGGGTTCCTTTTGTCCACACCCTCCCCAGAATTTGTTGTTTGTAGATTATCTGATGATGCCGATTCTAACAGGTGTGAGGTCTTACCTCATTGTAGTTTTGATTTGCATTTCTCTAATAATTAGTGATGTTGAGCAGCTTTTCATGTGCGTCTTGGCCATCTCTGTGTCTTCTTTGAAGAAACGTCTATTTAGATCTTCTGCCCATTTTTGTATTGGGTTGTTTGTTGTATTAATATTAAGCTGCATGAGCTGTATATATATATTGGAGATTAAACCTTTGTCCATTGATTCGTTTGTGAATGTATTCGCCCCTTCTGAGGGTTTCCTTTTTCCATTCCCGTTTTTTTAACAAAGAAACAAAGAAAGCAAAAGAATCAGAACACTAATGTGCGTGAAATATGCCTCTTGAAACTGTCGTTTTGAAATATGGACGTCTTTTGAATTTTTTGGTCGATATATGACCCCAGGATTTGTTTTCAGGGCAGGTGTCATTTACAGGCCTGTAATGATTTGGAATATCCACTGACCCTTAGCGCTGGGATTAAAGCTGCTGTTGTGTGAAACGGCCACAAGGTGGCAGCAGTTCTCCCTTACCAAATCTGGTTACTAGGGCAGCAGAGCCTCAATGGAAGTCGCCTTCTAGATTGGAATGTAGAACGGAATGTGCCAGGAGAAAGCCCCTCAAGTTTGTCTCACTACTTCTTGTTCGTGTTTTTAATTTAATTTTTTATTTTTTATTACAGCAATTTGAGTACAACGTTTAGCTTGTTGTAGGTGTGCAAGAGGTGGTTCTTTTACACATATCCATATGTCTGTTCTCCCTGGGATCCTTTTCCCATGTACGTTATGACAGAATGTTGAGTAGTCTTCTCTTGGTACTCCGTAGGTCTTTGGTGATTATATATGTCTACTGTGTTTGTATATGTCTGTTAACCCCAATATCGTAATGAATGCAATCCTCACACCTTTCCTTTGGTGAACCATAAGTTTGTTTAATGAATCTGTGATTGCCCTTCTCCGTGGAAATATCTGCCCTGGTATCAATTTATAGGTAACACCTATAAGTGATATGATATGATATGTGTCTTTCACTTTCTGACTTACTCCAAGTCACGTGATTACCTCTAGACTCATCTACGGTGCTGCAAATGGCATTGTGTGCTTCTTTTCCTTGGCGAATATTCTGTCTTAGCGAGGTCCATTTTCTGCAATTTGATTCCCTGAGGGCTGAGGATTAGCTGACCTGGGCAGCCTGACCCTGCCGGCAAGCCCTCCCCAGGTGTGCCTGGGTTGAGGTCAATATAAACAGCACTCCAGGCAGCAAAAGCCCCTGCAGCTGTGCCTGACTCCATATTCTCTGCCCCGTCAGCAGTCTCGGGGCTGTGCTGGTGGGAGGGTGTGAGGGTCCACGGCTTTGTGGGTGGCCCGGTGTGAGTGGGGCTCTGCTGGACATTCTGCAGGAGTTGCCAGGCTGCCACCTGTAAAGAAGAGGATGTGTCACCCATAACTTCCACTGGAATATCTCTCCGGGCTGAGATGAGGAAGGAAAAAAAGGAGTGGGGGCCGGGACAGGAGGGGTATCTCAGGCAGGGCAATGGAAAGCTTCCAGAAGAGCGCCCGTGGCCAGGACCATCCTGGCTGACCTGCAGGCACCAAGGTGGCCTGCGTGCTGTCGCTGGTGTGGCTCCACGGCCCTTCCTCTAGGCTTTCAAGCCCTTGTACATATTCAGGTGTTTCACCTGGGAAGGGTGGGAACAGTTCAGCAGCAGCTGGCCTGGGGCTCAGCTCACGTTTACTCACAGAGGCCTCGGCACGGTCCCCCAGCTTTGCAATAAGGACGCTCCTTGCGTGGGCGGGCGGGGCTGCTGGCTCTATGGGAGATGATTCCCCACCTCTGACCAATTTCAGAATTGTTTACCACTGGAGCAAGTGCCTTGGTAGTGTTTTCCTCTATATAACTGTTAGTTTCAGTTTTTTTTTTTTTCTTTTTTGGTTCAAGTTAGATTTTATTCCTCTTTTATGTATTTATAGATATAAGCATGCAAATAATTCATTCTTATAAATACATCAGTGTGAATGGAAGAACATTTTTTCTGTTTTATTTTTACATTTTATTTTTAAAATTTTTGAAATTTAATTTTATTTATTTTTTTATACAGTAGGTTATTATTAGTTATCTATTTTATGCATAGACATGTATACAGGTCAATCCCAATCTCCCAACTCATCCCACCACCACCACCCCATGGCTTCCCCCACTTTGTGTCCATACGTTTGTTCTCTACCTCTGTGTCTCTATTTCTGCCCTGCAAACCAGTTCATCTGTAGCATTTTTCTAGGTTCCACATATAGGCATTAATATACAATATTTGTTTTTCTCTTTCTGACTTACTTCACTCTGTATGACAGTCTCTAGATCCATCAACTTCTCTACAAATGACCCAGTTTCATTCCTTTTTATGGCTGAGTAATATTCCATTTTATATATGTACCACATCTTTATCCATTCGTCTGTCTGTGGGCATTTAGGTTGCTTCCATTACCTGGCTATTGTAAATAGTGCTGCAATGAACATTGTGGTGAATGTGTCTCTGTGATTTATCGTTTTCTCTGGGTATATGCCCAGAAGTGGGATTGCTGGATCCTATGGTAATTCTCTTTTTAGTTTTTTAAAGGAACCTCCATACTGTTCTCCATAGTGACTGTATCAATTTACATTCCCACCAATAGCGGAAGAGGGTTCCTTTTGTCCACACCCTCCCCAGAATTTGTTGTTTGTAGATTATCTGATGATGCCGATTCTAACAGGTGTGAGGTCTTACCTCATTGTAGTTTTGATTTGCAATTCTCTAATAATTAGTGATGTTGAGCAGCTTTTCATGTGCGTCTTGGCCATCTCTGTGTCTTCTTTGAAGAAACGTCTATTTAGATCTTCTGCCCATTTTTGTATTGGGTTGTTTGTTTTATTAATATTAAGCTGCATGAGCTGTTTATATATATTGGAGATTAAACCTTTGTCCATTGATTCGTTTGTGAAAGTATTCACCCATTCTGAGGGTTGCCTTTTTCCATTCCCGTTTTTTTAACAAAGAAAGAAAGAAAGCAAAAGAATCAGAACCCTAATGTGCGTGAAATATGCCTCTTGAAACTGTCGTTTTGAAATATGGACGTCTTTTGAATTTTTTGGTCGATATATGACCCCAGGATTTGTTTTCAGGGCAGGTGTCATTTACAGGCCTGTAATGATTTGGAATATCCACTGACCCTTAGCGCTGGGATTAAAGCTGCTGTTGTGTGAAACGGCCACAAGGTGGCAGCAGTTCTCCCTTACCAAATCTGGTTACTAGGGCAGCAGAGCCTCAATGGAAGTCGCGTTCTAGATTGGAATGTAGAACGGAATGTGCCAGGAGAAAGCCCCTCAAGTTTGTCTCACTACTTCTTGTTCGTGTTTTTAATTTAATTTTTTATTTTTTATTACAGCAATTTGAGTACAACGTTTAGCTTGTTGTAGGTGTGCAAGAGGTGGTTCTTTTACACATATACATATGTCTGTTCTCCCTGGGATCCTTTTCCCATGTACGTTATGACAGAATGTTGAGTAGTCTTCTCTTGGTACTCCGTAGGTCTTTGGTGATTATATATGTCTACTGTGTTTGTATATGTCTGTTAACCCCAATATCGTAATGAATGCAATCCTCACACCTTTCCTTTGGTGAACCATAAGTTTGTTTAATGAATCTGTGATTGCCCTTCTCCGTGGAAATATCTGCCCTGGTATCAATTTATAGGTAACACCTATAAGTGATATGATATGAGATGTGTCTTTCACTTTCTGACTTACTCCAAGTCACGTGATTACCTCTAGACTCATCTACGGTGCTGCAAATGGCATTGTGTGCTTCTTTTCCTTGGCGAATATTCTGTCTTAGCGAGGTCCATTTTCTGCAATGTGATTCCCTGAGGGCTGAGGATTAGCTGACCTGGGCAGCCTGACCCTGCCGGCAAGCCCTCCCCAGGTGTGCCTGGGTTGAGGTCAATATAAACAGCACTCCAGGCAGCAATAGCCCCTGCAGCTGTGCCTGACTCCATATTCTCTGCCCCGTCAGCAGTCTCGGGGCTGTGCTGGTGGGAGGGTGTGAGGGTCCACGGCTTTGTGGGTGGCCCGGTGTGAGTGGGGATCTGCTGGACTTTCTGCAGGAGTTGCCAGGCTGCCACCTGTAAAGAAGAGGATGTGTCACCCATAACTTCCACTGGAATATCTCTCCGGGCTGAGATGAGGAAGGAAAAAAAGGAGTGGGGGCCGGGACAGGAGGGGTATCTCAGGCAGGGCAATGGAAAGCTTCCAGAAGAGCGCCCGTGGCCAGGACCATCCTGGCTGACCTGCAGGCACCAAGGTGGCCTGCGTGCTGTCGCTGGTGTGGCTCCACGGCCCTTCCTCTAGGCTTTCAAGCCCTTGTACATATTCAGGTGTTTCACCTGGGAAGGGTGGGAACAGTTCAGCAGCAGCTGGCCTGGGGCTCAGCTCACGTTTACTCACAGAGGCCTCGGCACGGTCCCCCAGCTTTGCAATAAGGACGCTCCTTGCGTGGGCGGGCGGGGCTGCTGGCTGTATGGGAGATGATTCCCCACCTCTGACCAATTTCAGAATTGTTTACCACTGGAGCAAGTGCCTTGGTAGTATTTTCCTCTGTATAACTGTTAGTTTCAGTTTGTTTTTTTTTTCTTTTTTGGTTCAAGTTAGATTTTATTCCTCTTTTATATATTTATAGATATAAGCATGGAAATAATTCATTCTTATAAATACATCAGTGTGAATGGAAGAACTTTTTTTCTGTTTTATTTTTACATTTTATTTTTAAAAATTTTGAAATTTAATTTTATTTATTTTTTTATACACTAGGTTATTATTAGTTATCTATTTTATGCATAGACATGTATACAGGTCAATCCCAATCTCCCAACTCATCCCACCACCACCACCCCATGGCTTCCCCCACTTTGTGTCGGTACGTTTGTTCTCTACCTATGTGTCTCTATTTATGCCCTGCAAACCAGTTCATCTGTAGCATTTTTCTAGGTTCCACATATAGGCATTAATATACAATATTTGTTTTTCTCTTTCTAACTTACTTCACTCTGTATGACAGTCTCTAGATCCATCAACTTCTCTACAAATGACTCAGTTTCATTCCTTTTTATGGCTGAGTAATATTCCATTTTATATATGTACCACATCTTTATCCATTCGTCTGTCTGTGGGCATTTAGGTTGCTTCCATTACCTGGCTATTGTAAGTAGTGCTGGAATGAACATTGTGGTGAATGTGTCTCTGTGATTTATCGTTTTCTCTGGGTATATGCCCAGAAGTGGGATTGCTGGATCCTATGGTAATTCTCTTTTTAGTTTTTTAAAGGAACCTCCATACTGTTCTCCATAGTGACTGTATCAATTTACATTCCCACCAATAGCGGAAGAGGGTTCCTTTTGTCCACACCCTCCCCAGAATTTGTTGTTTGTAGATTATCTGATGATGCCGATTCTAACAGGTGTGAGGTCTTACCTCATTGTAGTTTTGATTTGCATTTCTCTAATAATTAGTGATGTTGAGCAGCTTTTCATGTGCGTCTTGGCCATCTCTGTGTCTTCTTTGAAGAAACGTCTATTTAGATCTTCTGCCCATTTTTGTATTGGGTTGTTTGTTGTATTAATATTAAGCTGCATGAGCTGTATATATATATTGGAGATTAAACCTTTGTCCATTGATTCGTTTGTGAATGTATTCGCCCCTTCTGAGGGTTTCCTTTTTCCATTCCCGTTTTTTTAACAAAGAAACAAAGAAAGCAAAAGAATCAGAACACTAATGTGCGTGAAATATGCCTCTTGAAACTGTCGTTTTGAAATATGGACGTCTTTTGAATTTTTTGGTCGATATATGACCCCAGGATTTGTTTTCAGGGCAGGTGTCATTTACAGGCCTGTAATGATTTGGAATATCCACTGACCCTTAGCGCTGGGATTAAAGCTGCTGTTGTGTGAAACGGCCACAAGGTGGCAGCAGTTCTCCCTTACCAAATCTGGTTACTAGGGCAGCAGAGCCTCAATGGAAGTCGCCTTCTAGATTGGAATGTAGAACGGAATGTGGCAGGAGAAAGCCCCTCAAGTTTGTCTCACTACTTCTTGTTCGTGTTTTTAATTTAATTTTTTATTTTTTATTACAGCAAGTTTGAGTACAACGTTTAGCTTGTTGTAGGTGTGCAAGAGGTGGTTCTTTTACACATATACATATGTCTGTTAGCCCTGGGATCCTTTTCCCATGTACCTTATGACAGTATGTTGAGTAGTCTTCTCTTGGTACTCCGTAGGTCTTTGGTGATTATATATGTCACCTGTGTTTGTATATGTCTGTTAACCCCGATATCGTAATGAATCCAATCCTCACACCTTTCCTTTGGTGAACCATAAGTTTGTTTAATAAATCTGTGATTGCCCTTCTCCGTGGAAATATCTGCCCTGGTATCAATTTATAGGTAACACCTATAAGTGATATGATATGAGATGTGTCTTTCACTTTCTGACTTACTCCAAGTCACGTGATTACCTCTAGACTCATCTACGGTGCTGCAAATGGCATTGTGTGCTTCTTTTCCTTGGCGAATATTCTGTCTTAGCGAGGTCCATTTTCTGCAATGTGATTCCCTGAGGGCTGAGGATTAGCTGACCTGGGCAGCCTGACCCTGCCGGCAAGCCCTCCCCAGGTGTGCCTGGGTTGAGGTCAATATAAACAGCACTCCAGGCAGCAATAGCCCCTGCAGCTGTGCCTGACTCCATATTCTCTGCCCCGTCAGCAATCTCGGGGCTGTGCTGGTGGGAGGGTGTGAGGGTCCACGGCTTTGTGGGTGGCCCGGTGTGAGTGGGGCTCTGCTGGACTTTCTGCAGGAGTTGCCAGGCTGCCACCTGTAAAGAAGAGGATGTGTCACCCATAACTTCCACTGGAATATCTCTCCGGGCTGAGGTGAGGAAGGAAAAAAAGGAGTGGGGGCCGGGACAGGAGCGGTATATCAGGCAGGAAAATGGAAAGCTTCCAGAAGAGCGCCCGTGGCCAGGACCATCCTGGCTGACCTGCAGGCACCAAGTTGGGCTGTGTGCTGTCGCTGGTGTGGCTCCACGGCCCTTCCTCTAGGCTTTCAAGCCCTTGTACATATTCAGGTGTTTCACCTGGGAAGGGTGGGAACAGTTCAGCAGCAGCTGGCCTGGGGCTCAGCTCACGTTTACTCACAGAGGCCTCGGCACGGTCCCCCAGCTTTGCAATAAGGACGCTCCTTGCGTGGGCGGGCGGGGCTGCTGGCTCTATGGGAGATGATTCCCCACCTCTGACCAATTTCAGAATTGTTTTCCACTGGAGCAAGGGCCTTGGTAGTGTTTTCCTCTGTATAACTGTTAGGTTCAGTTTTTTTTTTTCTTTTTTGGTACAAGTTAGATTTTATTCCTCTTTTATGTATTTATGGATATAAGCATGGAAATAATTCATTCTTATAAATACATCATTGTGAATGGAAGAACATTTTTTCTGTTTTATTTTTACATTTTATTTTTAAAATTTTTGAAATTTAATTTTATTTATTTTTTTTATACAGTAGGTTATTATTAGATATCTATTTTATGCATAGACATGTATACAGGTCAATCCCAATCTCCCACTCATCCCACCACCACCACCCCATGGCTTCCCCCACTTTGTGTCCATACGTTTGTTCTCTACCTCTGTGTCTCTATTTCTGCCATGCAAACCAGTTCATCTGTAGCATTTTTCTAGGTTCCACATATAGGCATTAATATACAGTATTTGTTTTTCTCTTTCTGACTTACTTCACTCTGTATGACAGTCTCTAAATCCATCAACTTCTCTACAAATGACCCAGTTTCATTCCTTTTTATGGCTGAGTAATATTCCATTTTATATATGTTCCACATCTTTATCCATTCGTCTGTCTGTGGGCATTTAGTTTGCTTCCATTACCTGGCTATTGTAAATAGTGCTGCAATGAACATTGTGGTGAATGTGTCTTTGTGATTTATGGTTTTCTCTGGGTATATGCCCAGAAGTGGGATTGCTGGATCCTATTGTAATACTGTTTTTAGTTTTATAAAGTAACCTCCATACTGTTCTCCATAGTGACTGTATCAATTTACATTCCCACCAATAGCGGAAGAGGGTTCCTTTTGTCCACACCCTCCCCAGAATTTGTTGTTTGTAGATTATCTGATGATGCCGATTCTAACAGGTGTGAGGTCTTACCTCATTGTAGTTTTGATTTGCAATTCTCTAATAATTAGTGATGTTGAGCAGCTTATCATGTGCGTCTTGGCCATCTCTGTGTCTTCTTTGAAGAAACGTCTATTTAGATCTTCTGCCCATTTTTGTATTGGGTTGTTTGTTTTATTAATATTAAGCTGCATGAGCTGTTTATATATATTGGAGATTAAACCTTTGTCCGTTGATTCGTTTGTGAAAGTTTTCACCCATTCTGAGGGTTGCCTTTTTCCATTCCCGTTTTTTTAACAAAGAAAGAAAGAAATCAAAAGAAGCAGAACACTAATGTGCGTGAAATATGCCTCTTGAAACTGTCGTTTTGAAATATGGACGTCTTTGGAATTTTTTGGTCGATATATGACCCCAGGATTTGTTTTCAGGGCAGGTGTCATTTACAGGCCTGTAATGATTTGGAATATCCACTGACCATTAGCGCTGGGATTAAAGCTGCTGTTGTGTGAAACGGCCACAAGGTGGCAGCAGTTCTCCCTTACCAAATCTGGTTACTAGGGCAGCAGAGCCTCAATGGAAGTCGCTTTCTAGATTGGAATGTAGAACGGAATGTGCCAGGAGAAAGCCCCTCAAGTTTGTCTCACTACTTCTTGTTCGTGTTTTTAATTTAATTTTTTATTTTTTATTACAGCAATTTGAGTACAACGTTTAGCTTGTTGTAGGTGTGCAAGAGGTGGTTCTTTTACACATATACATATGTCTGTTCTCCCTGGGATCCTTTTCCCATGTACGTTATGACAGAATGTTGAGTAGTCTTCTCTTGGTACTCCGTAGGTCTTTGGTGATTATATATGTCTACTGTGTTTGTATATGTCTGTTAACCCCAATATCGTAATGAATGCAATCCTCACACCTTTCCTTTGGTGAACCATAAGTTTGTTTAATGAATCTGTGATTGCCCTTCTCCGTGGAAATATCTGCCCTGGTATCAGTTTATAGGTAACACCTATAAGTGATATGATATGAGATGTGTCTTTCACTTTCTGACTTACTCCAAGTCACGTGATTACCTCTAGACTCATCTACGGTGCTGAAAATGGCATTGTGTGCTTCTTTCCCTTGGCGAATATTCTGTCTTAGCGAGGTCCATTTTCTGCAATGTGATTCCCTGAGGGCTGAGGATTAGCTGACCTGGGCAGCCTGACCCTGCCGGCAAGCCCTCCCCAGGTGTGCCTGGGTTGAGGTCAATATAAACAGCACTCCAGGCAGCAATAGCCCCTGCAGCTGTGCCTGACTCCATATTCTCTGCCCCGTCAGCAGTCTCGGGGCTGTGCTGGTGGGAGGGTGTGAGGGTCCACGGCTTTGTGGGTGGCCCGGTGTGAGTGGGGATCTGCTGGACTTTCTGCAGGAGTTGCCAGGCTGCCACCTGTAAAGAAGAGGATGTGTCACCCATAACTTCCACTGGAATATCTCTCCGGGCTGAGGTGAGGAAGGAAAAAAAGGAGTGGGGGCCGGGACAGGAGGGGTATCTCAGGCAGGGCAATGGAAAGCTTCCAGAAGAGCGCCCGTGGCCAGGACCATCCTGGCTGACCTGCAGGCACCAAGGTGGCCTGCGTGCTGTCGCTGGTGTGGCTCCACGGCCCTTCCTCTAGGCTTTCAAGCCCTTGTACATATTCAGGTGTTTCACCTGGGAAGGGTGGGAACAGTTCAGCAGCAGCTGGCCTGGGGCTCAGCTCACGTTTACTCACAGAGGCCTTGGCACGGTCCCCCAGCTTTGCAATAAGGACGCTCCTTGCGTGGGCGGGCGGGGCTGCTGGCTCTATGGGAGATGATTCCCCACCTCTGACCAATTTCAGAATTGTTTACCACTGGAGCAAGTGCCTTGGTAGTGTTTTCCTCTGTATAACTGTTAGGTTCAGTTTGTTTTTTTTTCTTTTTTGGTTCAAGTTAGATTTTATTCCTCTTTTATGTATTTATAGATATAAGCATGGAAATAATTCATTCTTATAAATACATCAGTGTGAATGGAAGAACTTTTTTTCTGTTTTATTTTTACATTTTATTTTTAAAAATATTGAAATTTAATTTTATTTATTTTTTTATACACTAGGTTATTATTAGTTATCTATTTTATGCATAGACATGTATACAGGTCAATCCCAATCTCCCAACTCATCCCACCACCACCACCCCATGGCTTCCCCCACTTTGTGTCGGTACGTTTGTTCTCTACCTATGTGTCTCTATTTATGCCCTGCAAACCAGTTCATCTGTAGCATTTTTCTAGGTTCCACATATAGGCATTAATATACAATATTTGTTTTTCTCTTTCTAACTTACTTCACTCTGTATGACAGTCTCTAGATACATCAACTTCTCTACAAATGACTCAGTTTCATTCCTTTTTATGGCTGAGTAATATTCCATTTTATATATGTACCACATCTTTATCCATTCGTCTGTCTGTGGGCATTTAGGTTGCTTCCATTACCTGGCTATTGTAAGTAGTGCTGCCATGAACATTGTGGTGAATGTGTCTCTGTGATTTATCGTTTTCTCTGGGTATATGCCCAGAAGTGGGATTGCTGGATCCTATGGTAATTCTCTTTTTAGTTTTTTAAAGGAACCTCCATACTGTTCTCCATAGTGACTGTATCAATTTACATTCCCACCAATAGCGGAAGAGGGTTCCTTTTGTCCACGCCCTCCCCAGAATTTGTTGTTTGTAGATTATCTGATGATGCCGATTCTAACAGGTGTGAGGTCTTACCTCATTGTAGTTTTGATTTGCATTTCTCTAATAATTAGTGATGTTGAGCAGCTTTTCATGTGCGTCTTGGCCATCTCTGTGTCTTCTTTGAAGAAACGTCTATTTAGATCTTCTGCCCATTTTTGTATTGGGTTGTTTGTTGTATTAATATTAAGCTGAATGAGCTGTTTATATATATTGGAGATTAAACCTTTGTCCATTGATTCGTTTGTGAACGTTTTCGCCCCTTCTGAGGGTTAACTTTTTCCATTCCCGTTTTTTTAACAAAGAAAGAAAGAAAGCAAAAGAATCAGAACACTAATGTGCGTGAAATATGCCTCTTGAAACTGTCGTTTTGAAATATGGACGTCTTTTGAATTTTTTGGTCGATATATGACCCCAGGATTTGTTTTCAGGGCAGGTGTCATTTACAGGCCTGTAATGATTTGGAATATCCACTGACCATTAGCGCTTGGATTAAAGCTGCTGTTGTGTGAAACGGCCACAAGGTGGCAGCAGTTCTCCCTTACCAAATCTGGTTACTAGGGCAGCAGAGCCTCAATGGAAGTCGCATTCTAGATTGGATTGTAGAACGGAATGTGCCAGGAGAAAGCCCCTCAAGTTTGTCTGACTACTTCTTGTTCGTGTTTTTAATTTAATTTTTTATTTTTTATTACAGCAAGTTTGAGTACAACGTTTAGCTTGTTGTAGGTGTGCAAGAGGTGGTTCTTTTACACATATACATATGTCTGTTTTTCCTGGGGTCCTTTTCCCATGTACGTTATGACAGAATGTTGAGTAGTCTTCTCTTGGTACTCCGTAGGTCTTTGGTGATTATATATGTCTACTGTGTTTGTATATTTCTGTTAACCCCAATATCGTAATGAATTCAATCCTCACACCTTTCCTTTGGTGAACCATAAGTTTGTTTAATGAATCTGTGATTGCCCTTCTCCGTGGAAATATCTGCCCTGGTATCAATTTATAGGTAACACCTATAAGTGATATGATATGAGATGTGTCTTTCACTTTCTGACTTACTCCAAGTCACGTGATTACCTCTAGACTCATCTACGGTGCTGCAAATGGCATTGTGTGCTTCTTTTCCTTGGCGAATATTCTGTCTTAGCGAGGTCCATTTTCTGCAATGTGATTCCCTGAGGGCTGAGGATTAGCTGACCTGGGCAGCCTGACCCTGCCGGCAAGCCCTCCCCAGGTGTGCCTGGGTTGAGGTCAATATAAACAGCACTCCAGGCAGCAATAGCCCCTGCAGCTGTGCCTGACTCCATATTCTCTGCCCCGTCAGCAGTCTCGGGGCTGTGCTGGTGGGAGGGTGTGAGGGTCCACGGCTTTGTGGGTGGCCCGGTGTGAGTGGGGCTCTGCTGGACTTTCTGCAGGAGTTGCCAGGCTGCCACCTGTAAACAAGAGGATGTGTCACCCATAACTTCCACTGGAATATCTCTCCGGGCTGAGGTGAGGAAGGAAAAATAGGAGTGGGGGCCGGGACAGGAGCGGTATCTCAGGCAGGAAAATGGAAAGCTTCCAGAAGAGCGCCCGTGGCCAGGACCATCCTGGCTGACCTGCAGGCACCAAGTTGGGCTGTGTGCTGTCGCTGGTGTGGCTCCACGGCCCTTCCTCTAGGCTTTCAAGCCCTTGTACATATTCAGGTGTTTCACCTGGGAAGGGTGGGAACAGTTCAGCAGCAGCTGGCCTGGGGCTCAGCTCACGTTTACTCACAGAGGCCTCGGCACGGTCCCCCAGCTTTGCAATAAGGACGCTCCTTGCGTGGGCGGGTGGGCTGCTGGCTGTATGGGACATGATTCCCCACCTCTGACCAATTTCAGAATTGTTTACCAGTGGAGCAAGTGCCTTGGTAGTGTTTTCCTCTGTATAACTGTTAGGTTCAGGTATTTTTTTCTTTTTTGGTTCAAGTTAGATTTTATTCCTCTTTTATATATTTATAGATATAAGCATGGAAATAATTCATTCTTATAAATACATCAGTGTGAAAGCAAGAACTTTTTTTCTGTTTTATTTTTACATTTTATTTTTAAAAATTTTGAAATTTAATTTAATTTATTTTTTTATACAGTAGGTTATTATTAGTTATCTATTTTATGCATAGACATGTATACAGGTCAATCCTAATCTCCCAACTCATCCCACACCACAACCCCATGGCTTCCCCCACTTTGTGTCCATTCGTTTGTTCTCTACCTCTGTGTCTCTATTTCTGCCCTGCAAACCAGTTCATCTGTACCATTTTTCTAGGTTCCACATATAGGCATTAATATACACTATTTGTTTTTCTCTTTCTGACTGACTTCACTCTGTATGACAGTCTCTAGATCCATCAAGTTCTCTACAAATGACCCAGTTTCATTCCTTTTTATGGCTGAGTAATATTCGATTTTATATATGTACCACATCTTTATCCGTTCGTCTGTCTGTGGGCATTTAGGTTGCTTCCATTACCTGGCTATTGTAAATAGTGCTACAATGAACATTGTGGTGAATGTGTCTTTGTGATTTATGGTTTTCTCTGGGTATATGCCCAGAAGTGGGATTGCTGGATCCTATGGTAATTCTCCTATTAGTTTTTTAAAGGAACCTCCATACTGTTCTCCATAGTGACTGTATCAATTTACATTCCCACCAATAGCGGAAGAGGGTTCCTTTTGTCCACACCCTCCCCAGAATTTGTTGTTTGTAGATTATCTGATGATGCTGATTCTAACAGGTGTGTGGTCTTACCTCATTGTAGTTTTGATTTGCATTTCTCTAATAATTAGTGATGTTGAGCAGCTTTTCATGTGCGTCTTGGCCATCTCTGTGTCTTCTTTGAAGAAACGTCTATTTAGATCTTCTGCCCATTTTTGTATTGGGTTGTTTGTTTTATTAATATTAAGCTGCATGAGCTCTTTATATATATTGGAGATTAAACCTTTGTCCATTGAATCGTTTGTGAACGTTTTCGCCCATTCTGAGGGTTGCCTTTTTCCATTCCCGTTTTTTTAACAAAGAAAGAAAGCAAGCAAAAGAAGCAGAACACTAATGTGCGTGAAATATGCCTCTTGAAACTGTCGTTTTGAAATATGGACGTCTTTGGAATTTTTTGGTCGATATATGACCCCAGGATTTGTTTTCAGGGCAGGTGTCATTTACAGGCCTGTAATGATTTGGAATATCCACTGACCATTAGCGCTGGGATTAAAGCTGCTGTGGTGTGAAACGGCCACAAGGTGGCAGCAGTTCTCCCTTGCCAAATCTGGATACTAGGGCAGCAGAGCCTCAATGGAAGTCGCGTTCTAGATTGTAATGTAGAACGGAATGTGCCAGGAGAAAGCCCCTCAAGTTTGTCTCACTACTTCTTGTTCGTGTTTTTAATTTAATTTTTTATTTTTTATTACAGCACGTTTGAGTACAACGTTTAGCTTGTTGTAGGTGTGCAAGAGGTGGTTCTTTTACACATATACATATGTCTGTTCTTCCTGTGATCCTTTTCCCATGTACGTTATGACAGAATGTGGAGTAGTCTTCTCTTGGTACTCCGTAGGTCTTTGGTGATTATATACGTCTACTGTGTTTGTATATGTCTGTTAACCCCAATATCGTAATGAATTCAATCCTCACACCTTTCCTTTGGTGAACCATAAGTTTGTTTAATGAATCTGTGATTGCCCTTCTCCGTGGAAATATCTTCCCTGGTATCAATTTATAGGTAACACCTATAAGTGATATGATATGAGATGTGTCTTTCACTTTCTGACTTACTCCAAGTCACGTGATTACCTCTAGACTCATCTACGGTGCTGCAAATGGCATTGTGTCCTTTTTTTCCTTGGCGAATATTCTGTCTTAGCGAGGTCCATTTTCTGCAATGTGATTCCCTGAGGGCTGAGGATTAGCTGACCTGGGCAGCCTGACCCTGCCGGCAAGCCCTCCCCAGGTGTGCCTGGGTTGAGGTCAATATAAACAGCACTCCAGGCAGCAATAGCCCCTGCAGCTGTGCCTGACTCCATATTCTCTGCCCCGTCAGCAGTCTCGGGGCTGTGCTGGTGGGAGGGTGTGAGGGTCCACGGCTTTGTGGGTGGCCCGGTGTGAGTGGGGATCTGCTGGACTTTCTTCAGGAGTTGCCAGGCTGCCACCTGTAAAGAAGAGGATGTGTCACCCATAACTTCCACTGGAATATCTCCCCGGGCTGAGGTGAGTAAGGAAAAAAAGGAGTGGGGACCGGGACAGGAGGGGTATCTCAGGAAGGGCAATGGAAAGCTTCCAGAAGAGCGCCCGTGGCCAAGACCATCCTGGCTGACCTGCAGGCGCCAAGTTGGCCTGCGTGCTGTCGCTGGTGTGGCTCCACGGCCCTTCCTCTAGGCTTTCAAGCCCTTGTACATATTCAGGTGTTTCACCTGGGAAGGGTGGGAACAGTTCAGCAGCAGCTGGCCTGGGGCTCAGCTCACGTTTACTCACAGAGGCCTCGGCACGGTCCCCCAGCTTTGCAATAAGGACGCTCCTTGCGTGGGCGGGCGGGGCTGCTGGCTGTATGGGAGATGATTCCCCACCTCTGACCAATTTCAGAATTGTTTACCACTGGAGCAAGTGCCTTGGTAGTGTTTTCCTCTGTATAACTGTTAGGTTCAGTTTTTTTTTTTTCTTTTTTGGTTCAAGTTAGATTTTATTCCTCTTTTATGTATTTATAGATATAAGCATGGAAATAATTCATTCTTATAAATACATCAGTGGGAATGGAAAAAATTTTTTTCTGTTTTATTTTTACATTTTATTTTTAAAAATTTTGAAATTTAATTTTATTTATTTTTTATACACTAGGTTATTATTAGTTATCTATTTTATGCATAGACATGTATACAGGTCAATCCCTATCTCCCAACTCATCCCACCACCACCACCCCATGGCTTCCCCCACTTTGTGTCGATACGTTTGTTCTCTACCTCTGTGTCTCCATTTCTGCCCTGCAAACCAGTTCATCTGTAGCATTTTTCTAGGTTCCACATATAGGCATTAATATACAATATTTGTTTTTCTCTTTCTGACTTACTTCACTCTGTAAGACAGTCTCTAGATCCATCAACTTCTCTACAAATGACTCAGCTTCATTCCTTTTTATGGCTGAGTAATATTCCATTTTATATATGTACCACATCATTATCCATACGTCTGTCTGTGGGCATTTAGGTTGCTTCCATTACCTGGCTATTGTAAATAGTGCTGCAATGAACATTGTGGTGAATGTGTCTCTGTGATTTATGGTTTTCTCTGGGTATATGCCCAGAAGTGGGATTGCTGGATCCTATGGTAATTCTCTTTTTAGTTTTTTAAAGGAACCTCCATACTGTTCTCCATAGTGACTGTATCAATTTACATTCCCACCAACAGCGGAAGAGGGTTCCTTTTGTCCACACCCTCCCCAGAATTTGTTGTTTGTAGATTATCTGATGATGCCGATTCTAACAGGTGTGAGGTCTTACCTCATTGTAGTTTTGATTTGCATTTCTCTAATAATTAGTGATGTTGAGCAGCTTTTCATGTGCGTCTTGGCCATCTCTGTGTCTTCTTTGAAGAAACGTCTATTTAGATCTTCTGCCCATTTTTGTATTGGGTTGTTTGTTGTATTAATATTAAGCTGCATGAGCTGTATATATATATTGGAGATTAAACCTTTGTCCATTGATTCGTTTGTGAAAGTTTTTGCCTCTTCTGAGGGTTACCTTTTTCCATTCCCGTTTTTTTAACAAAGAAAGAAAGAAAGCAAAAGAATCAGAACACTAATGTGCGTGAAATATGCCTCTTGAAACTGTCGTTTTGAAATATGGACGTCTTTTGAATTTTTTGGTCGATATATGACCCCAGGATTTGTTTTCAGGGCAGGTGTCATTTACAGGCCTGTAATGATTTGGAATATCCACTGACCATTAGCGCTGGGATTAAAGCTGCTGTTGTGTGAAACGGCCACAAGGTGGCAGCAGTTTTCCCTTACCAAATCTGGTTACTAGGGCAGCAGAGCCTCAATGGAAGTCGCATTCTAGTTTTGAATGTAGAACGGAATGTGCCAGGAGAAAGCCCTTCAAGTTTGTCTCACTATTTCTTGTTCGTGTTTTTAATTTAATTTTTTATTTTTTATTACAGCAAGTTTGAGTACAACGTTTAGCTTGTTGTAGGTGTGCAAGAGGTGGTTCTTTTACACATATACATATGTCTGTTCTTCCTGGGATCCTTTTCCCATGTACGTTATGACAGAATGTTGAGTAGTCTTCTCTTGGTACTCCGTAGGTCTTTGGTGATTATATATGTCTACTGTGTTTGTATATGTCTGTTAACCCCAATATCGTAATGAATTCAATCCTCACACCTTTCCTTTGGTGAACCATAAGTTTGTTTAATGAATCTGTGATTGCCATTCTCCGTGGAAATATCTGCCCTGGTAGCAATTTATAGGTAACACCTATAAGTGATATGATATGATATGTGTCTTTCACTTTCTGACTTACTCCAAGTCACGTGATTACCTCTAGACTCATCTATGGTGCTGCAAATGGCATTGTGTGCTTCTTTTCCTTGGCGAATATTCTGTCTTAGCGAGGTCCATTTTCTGCAATGTGATTCCCTGAGGGCTGAGGATTAGCTGACCTGTGCAGCCTGACTCTGCCAGCAAGCCCTCCCCAGGTGTGCCTGAGTTGAGGTCAATATAAACAGCACTCCAGGCAGCAATAGCCCCTGCAGCTGTGCCTGACTCCATATTCTCTGCCCCATCAGCAGTCTCGGGGTTCTGCTGGTGGGAGAGTGTGAGGGTCCACGGCTTTGTGGGTGGCCCGGTGTGAGTGGGGCTCTGCTGGACTTTCTGCAGGAGTTGCCAGGCTGCCACCTGTAAAGAAGAGGATGTGTCACCCATAACTTCCACTGGAATATCTCTCCGGGCTGAGGTGAGTAAGGAAAAAAAGGAGTGGGGCCCGGGACAGGAGGGGTATCTCAGGCAGGGCAAGGGAAAGCTTCCAGAAGAGCGCCCGTGGCCAAGACCATCCTGGCTGACCTGCAGGCACCAAGGTGGCCTGCGTGCTGTCGCTGGTGTGGGTCCACGGCCCTTCCTCTAGGCTTTCAAGCCCTTGTACATATTCAGGTGTTTCACCTGGGAAGGGTGGGAACAGTTCAGCAGCAGCTGGCCTGGGGCTCAGCTCACGTTTACTCACAGAGGCCTCGGCACTGTCCCCCAGCTTTGCAATAAGGACGCTCCTTGCGTGGGCGGGAAGGGCTGCTGGCTCTATGGGAGATGATTCCCCACCTCTGACCAATTTCAGAATTGTTTAACACTGGAGCAAGTGCCCTGGTAGTGTTTTCATCTGTATAACTGTTAGGTTCAGTTTATTTTTTTCTTTTTTGGTTTAAGTTAGATATTATTCCTCTTATATGTATTTATGGATATAAGCATGGAAATAATTCATTCTTATAAATACATCAGTGTGAATGGAAGAACTTTTTTTCTGTTCTATTTTTACATTTTATTTTTAAAAATTTTGAAATTTAATTTTATTTATTTTTTTATACAGTTGGTTATTATTAGTTATATATTTTATGCATAGACATGTATACAGGTCATCCCAATATCCCAACTCATCCCACCACCACCACCCCATGGCTTCCCCCACTTTGTGTCCATACGTTTGTTCTCTACCTCTGTGTCTCTATTTCTGCCCTGCAAACCAGTTCATCTGTACCATTTTTCTAGGTTCCACATATAGGCATTAATATACACTATTTGTTTTTCTCTTTCTGACTGACTTCACTCTGTATGACAGTCTCTAGATCCATCAACTTCTCTACAAATGACCCAGTTTCATTCCTTTTTATGGCTGAGTAATATTCGATTTTATATATGTACCACATCTTTATCCGTTCGTCTGTCTGTGGGCATTTAGTTTGCTTCCATTACCTGGCTATTGTAAATAGTGCTGCAATGAACATTGTGGTGAATGTGTCTTTGTGATTTATGGTTTTCTCTGGGTATATGCCCAGAAGTGGGATTGCTGGATCCTATGGTAATTCTCCTTTTAGTTTTTTAAAGGAACCTCCATACTGTTCTCCATAGTGACTGTATCAATTTACATTCCCACCAATAGCGGAAGAGGGTTCCTTTTGTCCACACCCTCCCCAGAATTTGTTGTTTGTAGATTATCTGATGATGCCGATTCTAACAGGTGTGTGGTCTTAACTCATTGTAGTTTTGATTTGCATTTCTCTAATAATTAGTGATGTTGAGCAGCTTTTCATGTGCGTCTTGGCCATCTCTGTGTCTTCTTTGAAGAAACGTCTCTTTAGATCTTCTGCCCATTTTTGTATTGGGTTGTTTGTTGTATTAATATTAAGCTGCATGAGCTGTTTATATATATTGGAGATTAAACCTTTGTACATTGATTCGTTTGTGAACGTTTTCGCCCATTCTGAGTGTTGCCTTTTTCCATTCCCGTTTTTTTAACAAAGAAAGAAAGCAAGCAAAAGAAGCAGAACACTAATGTGCGTGAAATATGCCTCTTGAAACTGTCGTTTTGAAATATGGACATCTTTGGAATTTTTTGGTCGATATATGACCCCAGTATTTGTTTTCAGGGCCGGTGTCATTTACAGGCCTGTAATGATTTGGAATATCCACTGACCATTAGCGCTGGGATTAAAGCTGCTGTGGTGTGAAACGGCCACAAGGTGGCAGCAGTTCTCCCTTGCCAAATCTGGATACTAGGGCAGCAGAGCCTCAATGGAAGTCGCGTTCTAGATTGTAATGTAGAACGGAATGTGCCAGGGGAAAGCCCCTCAAGTTTGTCTCACTACTTCTTGTTCGTGTTTTTAATTTAATTTTTTATTTTTTATTACAGCACGTTTGAGTACAACGTTTAGCTTGTTGTAGGTGTGCAAGAGGTGGTTCTTTTACACATATACATATGTCTGTTTTTCCTGGGATCCTTTTCCCATGTACGTTATGACAGAATGTGGAGCAGTCTTCACTTGGTACTCCGTAGGTCTTTGGTGATTATATACGTCTACTGTGTTTGTATATGTCTGTTAACCCCAATATCGTAATGAATTCAATCCTCACACCTTTCCTTTGGTGAACCATAAGTTTGTTTAATGAATCTGTGATTGCCCTTCTCCGTGGAAATATCTGCCCTGGTATCAATTTATAGGTAACACCTATAAGTGATATGATATGATATGTTTCTTTCACTTTCTGACTTACTCCAAGTCACGTGATTACCTCTAGACTCATCTACGGTGCTGCAAATGGCATTGTGTCCTTTTTTTCCTTGGCGAATATTCTGTCCTAGCGAGGTCCATTTTCTACAATGTGATTCCCTGAGGGCTGAGGATTAGCTGACCTGGGCAGCCTGACCCTGCCGGCAAGCCCTCCCCAGGTGTGCCTGTGTTGAGGTCAATATAAACAGCACTCCAGGCAGCAATAGCCCCTGCAGCTGTGCCTGACTCCATATTCTCTGCCCCGTCAGCAGTCTCGGGGCTGTGCTGGTGGGAGGGTGTGTGGGTCCAAGGCTTTATGGGTGGCCCGGTGTGAGTGGGGCTCTGCTGGACTTTCTGCAGGAGTTGCCAGGCTGCCACCTGTAAAGAAGAGGATGTGTCACCCATAACTTCCACTGGAATATCTCTCCGGGCTGAGGTGAGTAAGGAAAAAAAGGAGTGGGGGCCGGGACAGGAAGGGTATCCCAGGCAGGGCAATGGAAAGCTTCCAGAAGAGCGCCCGTGGCCGGGACCACCCTGGCTGACCTGCAGGCGCCAAGTTGGCCTGCGTGCTGTCGCTGGTGTGGCTCCACGGCCCTTCCTCTAGGCTTTCAAGCCCTTGTACATATTCAGGTGTTTCACCTGGGAAGGGTGGGAACAGTTCAGCAGCAGCTGGCCTGGGGCTCAGCTCACGTTTACTCACAGAGGCCTCGACACGGTCCCCCAGCTTTGCAATAAGGACGCTCCTTGCGTGGGCGGGCGGGGCTGCTGGCTGTATGGGAGATGATTCCCCACCTCTGACCAATTTCAGAATTGTTTACCACTGGAGCAAGTGCCTTCGTAGTGTTTTCCTCTGTATAACTGTTAGGTTCAGTTTTTTTTTTTCTTTTTTGGTTCAAGTTAGATTTTATTCCTCTTTTATGTATTTATAGATATAAGCATGGAAATAATTCATTCTTATAAATACATCAGTGTGAATGGAAGAACTTTTTTTCTGTTTTATTTTTACATTTTATTTTTAAAAATTTTGAAATTTAATTTTATTTATTTTTTTATACAGTAGGTTATTATTAGTTATCTATTTTATGCATAACCATGTATACAGCTCAATCCTAATTTCCCAACTCATCCCACCACCACCACCCCATGTCTTCCCCCAATTTGTGTCCATACGTTTGTTCTCTACCTCTGTGTCTCTATTTCTGCCCTGCAAACCAGTTCATCTGTACCATTTTTCTAGGTTCCACATATAGGCATTAATATACAATATTTGTTTTTCTCTTTCTGACTAACTTCACTCTGTATGACAGTCTCTAGATCCATCAACTTCTCTACAAATGACCCAGTTTCATTCCTTTTTATGGCTGAGTAATATTCCATTTTATATATGTACCACATCTTTATCCATTCGTCTGTTTGTGGGCATTTAGTTTGCTTCCATTACCTGGCTATTGTAAATAGTGCTGCAATGAACATTGTGGTGAATGTGTCTTTGTGATTTATGGTTTTCTCTGGGTATATGCCCAGAAGTGGGATTGCTGGATCCTATGGTAATTCTCTTTTTAGTTTTTTAAAGGAACCTCCATACTGTTCTCCATAGTGACTGTATCAATTTACATTCCCACCAATAGCGGAAGAGGGTTCCTTTTGTCCACACCCTCCCCAGAATTTGTTGTTTGTAGATTATCTGATGATGCCGATTCAAAGAGGTGTGAGGTCTTACCTCATTGTACTTTTGATTTGCATTTCTCTAATAATTAGTGATGTTGAGCAGCTTTTCATATGCGTCTTGGCAATCTCTGTGTCTTCTTTGAAGAAACGTCAATTTAGATCTTCTGCCCATTTTTGTATTGGGTTGTTTGTTTTATTAATATTAAGCTGCGTGAGCTGTTTATATATATTGGAGAATAAACATTTGTCCATTGATTCGTTTTTTGAAGGTTTTCGCCCATTCTGAGGGTTGCCATTTTCCATTCCCGTTTTTTTAACAAAGAAAGAAAGAAAGCAAAAGAAGCAGAACACTAATGTGCGTGAAATATGCCTCTTGAAACTGTCGTTTTGAAATATGGACGTCTTTGGAATTTTTTGGTCGATATATGACCCCAGGATTTGTTTTCAGGGCAGGTGTCATTTACAGGCCTGTAATGATTTGGAATATCCACTGACCATTAGCGCTGGGATTAAAGCTGCTGTTCTGTGAAAGGGCCAAAAGGTGGCAGCAGTTCTCCCTTACCAAATCTGGTTACTAGGGCAGCAGAACCTCAATGGAAGTCGCGTTCTAGATTGGAATGTAGAACGGAATGTGCCAGGAGAAAGACCCTCATGTTTGTCTCACTACTTCTTGTTCGTGTTTTTAATTTAATTTTTTATTTTTTATTACAGCACGTTTGAGTACAACGTTTAGCTTGTTGTAGGTGTGCAAGAGGTGGTTCTTTTACACATATAGATATGTCTGTTCTTCCTGGGATCCTTTTCCCATGTACGTTATGACAGAATGTTGAGTAGTCTTCTCTTGGTACTCCGTAGGTCTATGGTGATTATATACGTCTACTGTGTTTGTATATGTCTGTTAACCCCAATATCGTAAAGAATTCACTCCTCACACCTTTCCTTTGGTGAACCATAAGTCTGTTTAATGAATCTGTGATGGCCCTTCTCCGTGGAAATATCTGCCCTGGTATCAATTTATAGGTAACACCTATAAGTGATATGATATGATATGTGTCTTTCACATTCTGACTTACTCCAAGTCACGTGATTACCTCTAGACTCATCTACGGTGCTGCAAATGGCATTGTGTCCTTTTTTTCCTTGGCGAATATTCTGTCTTAGCGAGGTCCATTTTCTGCAATGTGATTCCCTGAGGGCTGAGGATTAGCTGACCTGGGCAGCCTGACCCTGCCGGCAAGCCCTCCCCAGGTGTGCCTGGGTTGAGGTCAATATAAACAGCACTCCAGGCAGCAATAGCCCCTGCAGCTGTGCCTGACTCCATATTCTCTGCCCCGTCAGCAGTCTCGGGGCTGTGCTGGAGGGTGGGTGTGAGGGTCCACGGCTTTGTGGGTGGCCCGGTGTGAGTGGGGCTCTGCTGGACTTTCTGCAGGAGTTGCCAGGCTGCCACCTGTAAAGAAGAGGATGTGTCACCCATAACTTCCACTGGAATATCTCTCCGGGCTGAGGTGAGGAAGGAAAAAAAGGAGTGGGGCCGGGACAGGAGGGGTATCTCAGGCAGGGCAATGGAAAGCTTCCAGAAGAGCGCCCGTGGCCAGGACCATCCTGGCTGACCTGCATGCGCCAAGTTGGCCTGCATGCTGTCGCTGGTGTGGCTCCACGGCCCTTCCTCTAGGCTTTCAAGCCCTTGTACATATTCAGGTGTTTCACCTGGGAAGGGTGGGAACAGTTCAGCAGCAGCTGGCCTGGGGCTCAGCTCACGTTTACTCACAGAGGCCTCGGCACGGTCCCCCAGCTTTGCAATAAGGACGCTCCTTGCGTGGGCGGGTGGGGCTGCTGGCTGTATGGGAGATGATTCCCCACCTCTGACCAATTTCAGAATTGTTTACCACTGGAGCAAGTGCCTTGGTAGTGTTTTCCTCTGTATAACTGTTAGGTTCAGTTTTTTTTTTTTCTTTTTTGGTTCAAGTTAGATTTTATTCCTCTTTTATGTATTTATAGATATAAGCATGGAAATAATTCATTCTTATAAATACATCAGTGGGAATGGAAAAAATTTTTTTCTGTTTTATTTTTACATTTTATTTTTAAAAATTTTGAAATTTAATTTTATTTATTTTTTATACACTAGGTTATTATTAGTTATCTATTTTATGCATAGACATGTATACAGGTCAATCCCTATCTCCCAACTCATCCCACCACCACCACCCCATGGCTTCCCCCACTTTGTGTCGATACGTTTGTTCTCTACCTCTGTGTCTCCATTTCTGCCCTGCAAACCAGTTCATCTGTAGCATTTTTCTAGGTTCCACATATAGGCATTAATATACAATATTTGTTTTTCTCTTTCTGACTTACTTCACTCTGTAAGACAGTCTCTAGATCCATCAACTTCTCTACAAATGACTCAGCTTCATTCCTTTTTATGGCTGAGTAATATTCCATTTTATATATGTACCACATCTTTATCCATTCGTCTGTCTGTGGGCATTTAGGTTGCTTCCATTACCTGGCTATTGTAAATAGTGCTGCAATGAACATTGTGGTGAATGTGTCTCTGTGATTTATGGTTTTCTCTGGGTATATGCCCAGAAGTGGGATTGCTGGATCCTATGGTAATTCTCTTTTTAGTTTTTTAAAGGAACCTCCATACTGTTCTCCATAGTGACTGTATCAATTTACATTCCCACCAACAGCGGAAGAGGGTTCCTTTTGTCCACACCCTCCCCAGAATTTGTTGTTTGTAGATTATCTGATGATGCCGATTCTAACAGGTGTGAGGTCTTACCTCATTGTAGTTTTGATTTGCATTTCTCTAATAATTAGTGATGTTGAGCAGCTTTTCATGTGCGTCTTGGCCATCTCTGTGTCTTCTTTGAAGAAACGTCTATTTAGATCTTCTGCCCATTTTTGTATTGGGTTGTTTGTTGTATTAATATTAAGCTTCATGAGCTGTATATATATATTGGAGATTAAACCTTTGTCCATTGATTCGTTTGTGAAAGTTTTTGCCTCTTCTGAGGGTTACCTTTTTCCATTCCCGTTTTTTTAACAAAGAAAGAAAGAAAGCAAAAGAATCAGAACACTAATGTGCGTGAAATATGCCTCTTGAAACTGTCGTTTTGAAATATGGACGTCTTTTGAATTTTTTGGTCGATATATGACCCCAGGATTTGTTTTCAGGGCAGGTGTCATTTACAGGCCTGTAATGATTTGGAATATCCACTGACCATTAGCGCTGGGATTAAAGCTGCTGTTGTGTGAAACGGCCACAAGGTGGCAGCAGTTTTCCCTTACCAAATCTGGTTACTAGGGCAGCAGAGCCTCAATGGAAGTCGCATTCTAGTTTTGAATGTAGAACGGAATGTGCCAGGAGAAAGCCCTTCAAGTTTGTCTCACTATTTCTTGTTCGTGTTTTTAATTTAATTTTTTATTTTTTATTACAGCAAGTTTGAGTACAACGTTTAGCTTGTTGTAGGTGTGCAAGAGGTGGTTCTTTTACACATATACATATGTCTGTTCTTCCTGGGATCCTTTTCCCATGTACGTTATGACAGAATGTTGAGTAGTCTTCTCTTGGTACTCCGTAGGTCTTTGGTGATTATATATGTCTACTGTGTTTGTATATGTCTGTTAACCCCAATATCGTAATGAATTCAATCCTCACAACTTTCCTTTGGTGAACCATAAGTTTGTTTAATGAATCTGTGATTGCCATTCTCCGTGGAAATATCTGCCCTGGTAGCAATTTATAGGTAACACCTATAAGTGATATGATATGATATGTGACTTTCACTTTCTGACTTACTCCAAGTCACGTGATTACCTCTAGACTCATCTACGGTGCTGCAAATGGCATTGTGTGCTTCTTTTCCTTGGCGAATATTCTGTCTTAGCGAGGTCCATTTTCTGCAATGTGATTCCCTGAGGGCTGAGGATTAGCTGACCTGTGCAGCCTGACTCTGCCAGCAAGCCCTCCCCAGGTGTGCCTGAGTTGAGGTCAATATAAACAGCACTCCAGGCAGCAATAGCCCCTGCAGCTGTGCCTGACTCCATATTCTCTGCCCCGTCAGCAGTCTCGGGGTTCTGCTGGTGGGAGACTGTGAGGGTCCACGGCTTTGTGGGTGGCCCGGTGTGAGTGGGGCTCTGCTGGACTTTCTGCAGGAGTTGCCAGGCTGCCACCTGTAAAGAAGAGGATGTGTCACCCATAACTTCCACTGGAATATCTCTCCGGGCTGAGGTGAGTAAGGAAAAAAAGGAGTGGGGCCCGGGACAGGAGGGGTATCTCAGGCAGGGCAAGGGAAAGCTTCCAGAAGAGCGCCCGTGGCCAAGACCATCCTGGCTGACCTGCAGGCACCAAGGTGGCCTGCGTGCTGTCGCTGGTGTGGGTCCACGGCCCTTCCTCTAGGCTTTCAAGCCCTTGTACATATTCAGGTGTTTCACCTGGGAAGGGTGGGAACAGTTCAGCAGCAGCTGGCCTGGGGCTCAGCTCACGTTTACTCACAGAGGCCTCGGCACGGTCCCCCAGCTTTGCAATAAGGAAGCTCCTTGCGTGGGCGGGCGGGGCTGCTGGCTCTATGGGAGATGATTACCCACCTCTGACCAATTTCAGAATTGTTTTCCACTGGAGCAAGTGCCTTGGTAGTGTTGTCCTCTGTATAACTGTTAGGTTCAGTTTTTTTTTTCTTTTTTGGTTCAAGTTAGATTTTATTCCTCTTTTATGTATTTATGGATATAAGCATGGAAATAATTCATTCTTATAAATACATCAGTGTGAATGGAAGAACATTTTTTCTGTTTTATTTTTTCATTTTATTTTTAAAATTTTTAAAATTTAAGTTTATTTATTTATTTTTATACAGTAGGTTATTATTAGTTATCTATTTCATGCATAGACATGTATACATGTCTATCCCAATCTCCCAACTCATCCCACCACCACCACCCCATGGCTTCCCCCACTTTGTGTCCATACGTTTGTTCTCTACCTATGTGTCTCTATTTCTGCCCTGCAAACCAGTTCATCTGTACCATTTTTCTAGGTTCCACATATAGGCATTAATATACAATATTAGTTTTTCTCTTTCTGACTGACTTCACTCTGTATGACAGTCTCTAGATCCATCAACTTCTCTACAAATGACCCAGTTTCATTCCTTTTTATGGCTGAGTAATATTCCATTTTATATATGTACCACATCTTTATCCATTCGTCTGTCTGTGGCCATTTAGGTTGCTTCCATTACCTGGCTATTGTAAATAGTGCTGCAATGAACATTGTGGTGAATGTGTCTTTGTGATTTATGGTTTTCTCTGGGTATATGCCCAGAAGTGGGATTGCTGGATCCTATGGTAATTCTCTTTTTAGTTTTTTAAAGGAACCTCCATACTGTTCTCCATAGTGACTGTATCAATTTACATTCCCACCAATAGCGGAAGAGGGTTCCTTTTGTCCACACCCTCCCCAGAATTTGTTGTTTGTAGATTATCTGATGATGCCGATTCTAACAGGTGTGAGGTCTTACCTCATTGTAGTTTTGATTTGCATTTCTCTAATAATTAGTGATGTTGAGCAGCTTTTCATGTGCGTCTTGGCCATCTCTGTGTCTTCTTTGAAGAAACGTCTATTTAGATCTTCTGCCCATTTTTGTATTGGGTTGTTTGTTTTATTAATATTAAACTGCATGAGCTGTTTATATATATTGGAGATTAAACCTTTGTCCATTGATTCATTTGTGAACGTTTTCGCCCATTCTGAGGGTTGCCTTTTTCCATTCCCGTTTTTTTAACAAAGAAGGAAAGCAAGCAAAAGAAGCAGAACACTAATGTGCGTGAAATATGCCTCTTGAAACTGTCGTTTTGAAATATGGACGTCTTTTGAATTTTTTGGTCGATATATGACCCCAGGATTTGTTTTCAGGGCAGGTGTCATTTACAGGCCTGTAATGATTTGGAATATCCACTGACCATTAGCGCTGGGATTAAAGCTGCTGTTGTGTGAAACGGCCACAAGGTGGCAGCAGTTCTCCCTTACCAAATCTGGTTACTAGGGCAGCAGAGCCTCAATGGAAGTCGCGTTCTAGATTGTAATGTAGAACGGAATGTGCCAGGAGTAAGCCCCTCAAGTTTGTCTGACTACTTATTGTTCGTGTTTTTAATTTAATTTTTTATTGTTTATTACAGCACGTTTGAGTACAACGTTTAGCTTGTTGTAGGTGTGCAAAAGGTTGTTCTTTTACACATATACATATGTCTGTTCTTCCTGGGATCCTTTTCCCATGTACGTTATGACAGAATGTTGAGTAGTCTTCTCTTGGTGCTCCGTAGGTCTTTGGTGATTATATACGTCTACTGTGTTTTTATATGTCTGTTAACCCCAATATCGTAATGAATTCAATCCTCACACCTTTCCTTTGGTGAACCATAAGTCTGTTTAATGAATCTGTGATTGCCCTTCTCCGTGGAAATATCTCCCCTGGTATCAATTTATAGGTAACACCTATAAGTGATATGATATGATATGTGTCTTTCACTTTCTGACTTACTCCAAGTCACGTGATTACCTCTAGACTCATCTACGGTGCTGCAAATGGCATTGTGTCCTTTTTTTCCTTGGCGAATATTCTGTCTTAGCGAGGTCCATTTTCTGCAATGTGATTCCCTGAGGGCTGAGGATTAGCTGACCTGGGCAGCCTGACCCTGCCGGCAAGCCCTCCCCAGGTGTGCCTGGGTTGAGGTCAATATAAACAGCACTCCAGGCAGCAATAGCCCCTGCAGCTGTGCCTATCTCCATATTCTCTGCCCCATCAGCAGTCTCAGTGCTGTGCTGGTGGGAGTGTGTGAGGGTCCACGGCTTTGTGGGTGGCCCGGTGTGAGTGGGGCTCTGCTGGACTTTCGGCTGGAGTTGCCAGGCTGCCAACTGTAAAGAAGAGAATGTGTCACCCATAATTTCCACTGGAATATCTCTCAGGGCTGAGGTGAGTAAGGAAAAAAAGGAGTGGGGGCCGGGACAGGAGGGGTATCTCAGGCAGGGCAATGGAAAGCTTCCAGAAGAGCGCCTGTGGCCAGGACCATCCTGGCTGACCTGCTGGCGCCAAGTTGACCTGCGTGCTGTCGCTGGTGTGGCTCCACGGCCCTTCCTCTAGGCTTTCAAGCCCTTGTACATATTCAGGTGTTTCACGTGGGAAGGGTGGGAACAGTTCAGCAGCAGCTGGCCTGGGGCTCAGCTCACGTTTACTCACAGAGGTCTCGGCATGGTCCCGCAGCTTTGCAATAAGGATGTTCCTTGCGTGGGCGGGCGGGGCTGCTGGCTCTATGGGAGATGATTCCCCACCTCTGACCAATTTCAGAATTGTTTACCACTGGAGCAAGTGCCTTGGTAGTGTTTTCCTCTGTATAACTGTTAGGTTCAGTTTTTTTTTCTTTTTTGGTTCAAGTTAGATTTTACTCCTCTTTTATGTATTTATGGATATAAGCATGGAAATAATTTATTCTTATAAACACATCAGTGTGAATGGAAGAACTTTTTTTCTGTTTTATTTTTACATTTTATTTTTAAAAATTTTGAAATTTAATTTAATTTATTTTTTTATACAGTATGTTATTATTAGTTATCTGTTTTATGCATACACATGTATACAGGTCAATCCCAATCTCCCAACTCATCCCACCACCACCACCCCATGGCTTCCCCCACATTGTGTCCATACGTTTGTTCTCTACCTCTGTGTGTCTATTTCTGCCCTGCAAACCAGTTCATCTGTACCATTTTTCTAGGTCCCACATATAGGCATTAATATACAATATTTGTTTTTCTCTTTCTGACTGACTTCACTCTGTATGACAGTCTCTAGATCCATCAACTTCTCTACAAATGACCCAGTTTCATTCCTTTTTATGGCTGAGTAATATTCCATTTTATATATGTACCACATCTTTATCCATTCGTCTGTCTGTGGGCATTTAGGTTGCTTCCATTACCTGGCTATTGTAAATAGTGCTGCAATGAACATTGTGGTGAATGTGTCTTTGTGATTTATGGTTTTCTCTGGGTATATGCCCAGAAGTGGGATTGCTGGATCCTATGGTAATTCTCTTTTTAGTTTTTTAAAGGAACCTCCATACTGTTCTCCATAGTGACTGTATCAATTTACATTCCCACCAATAGCGGAAGAGGGTTCCTTTTGTCCACACCCTCCCCAGAATTTGTTGTTTGTAGATTATCTGATGATGCCGATTCTAACAGGTGTGAGGTCTTACCTCATTGTAGTTTTGATTTGCATTTCTCTAATAATTAGTGATGTTGAGCAGCTTTTCATGTGCGTCTTGGCCATCTCTGTGTCTTCTTTGAAGAAACGTCTATTTAGATCTTCTGCCCATTTTTGTATTGGGTTTTTTGTTTTATTAATATTAAACTGCATGAGCTGTTTATATATATTGGAGATTAAACCTTTGTCCATTGATTCGTTTGTGAACGTTTTCGCCCATTCTGAGGGTTGCCTTTTTCCATTCCCGTTTTTTTAACAAAGAAAGAAAGCAAGCAAAAGAAGCAGAACACTAATGTGCGTGAAATATGCCTCTTGAAACTGTCGTTTTGAAATATGGACGTCTTTTGAATTTTTTAGTCGATATATGACCCCAGGATTTGTTTTCAGGGCAGGTGTCATTTACAGGCCTGTAATGATTTGGAATATCCACTGACCATTAGCGCTGGGATTAAAGCTGCTGTTGTGTGAAACGGCCACAAGGTGGCAGCAGTTCTCCCTTACCAAATCTGGTTACTAGGGCAGCAGAGCCTCAATGGAAGTCGCGTTCTAGATTGGAATGTAGAACGGAATGTGCCAGGAGAAAGCCCCTCAAGTTTGTCTCACTACTTCTTGTTCGTGTTTTTAATTTAATTTTTTATTTTTTATTACAGCAAGTTTGAGTACAACGTTTAGCTTGTTGTAGGTGTGCAAAAGGTGGTTCTTTTACACATATACATATGTCTGTTCTTCCTGGGATCCTTTTCCCATGTACGTTATGTCAGAATGTTGAGTAGTCTTCTCTTGGTACTCCGTAGGTCTTTGGTGATTATATACGTCTACTGTGTTTGTATATGTCTATTAACCCCAATATCGTAATGAATTCAATGCTCACACCTTTCCTTTGGTGAACCATAAGTTTGTTTAATGAATCTGTGATTGCCCTTCTCCGTGGAAATATCTGCCCTGGTATCAATTTATAGGTAACACATATAAGTTATATGATATGATATGTGTCTTTCACTTTCTGACTTACTCCAAGTCACGTGATTACCTCTAGACTCATCTACGGTGCTGCAAATGGCATTGTGTCCTTTTTTTCCTTGGCGAATATTCTGTCTTAGCGAGGTCCATTTTCTGCAATGTGATTCCCTGAGGGCTGAGGATTAGCTGACCTGGGCATCCTGACCCTGCCGGCAAGCCCTCCCCAGGTGTGCCTGGGTTGAGGTCAATATAAACAGCACTCCAGGCAGCAATAGCCCCTGCAGCTGTGCCTGACTCCATATTATCTGCCCCGTCAGCTGTCTCGGAGCTGTGCTGGTGGGAGGGTGTGAGGGTCCACGGCTTTGTGTGTGGCCTGGTGTGAGTGGGGCTCTGCTGGACTTTCTGCAGCAGTTGCCAGGTTCCCACCTGTACAGAAGAGGATGTGTCATCCATAACTTCCACTGGAATATCTCTGCGGGCTGCGGTGAGGAAGGAAAAAATGGAGTGGGGACCGGGACAGGAGGGGTATCTCAGGCAGGGCAATGGAAAGATTCCAGAAGAGCGCCCGTGGCCAGGACCATCCTGGCTGACCTGCAGGCGCCACGTTGGCCTGCGTGCTGTCGCTGGTGTGGCTCCACGGCCCTTCCTCTAGGCTTTCAAGCCCTTGTACATATTCAGGTGTTTCACCTGGGAAGGGTGGGAACAGTTCAGCAGCAGCTGGCCTGAGGCTCAGCTCACGTTTACTCACAGAGGCCTCGGCACGGTCCCCCAGCTTTGCAATAAGGACGCTCCTTGCGTGGGTGGGCGGGGCTGCTGGCTGAATGGGAGATGATTCCCCTCCTCTGACCAATTTCAGAATTGTTTACCACTGGAGCAAGTGCCTTGGTAGTGTTTTCCTCTGTATAACTGTTAGGTTCAGTTTTTTTTTCTTTTTTGGTTCAAGTTAGATTTTATTCCTCTTTTATGTATTTATGGATATAAGCATGGAAATAATTCATTTTTATAAATACATCAGTGTGAATGGAAGAACTTTTTTACTGTTTTATTTTTACATTTTATTTTAAAAATTTTGAAATTTAATTTATTTTTTTATACAGTATGTTATTATTAGTTATCTATTTTATGCATATACATGTATACAGGTCAATCCCAATCTCCCAACTCATCCCACCACCACCACCCCATGGCTTCCCCCACTTTGTGTCCATACGTTTGTTCTCTACCTCTGTGTCTCTATTTCTGCCCTGCAAACCAGTTCATCTGTACCATTTTTCTAGGTTCCACCTATAGGCATTAATATACAGTATTTGTTTTTCTCTTTCTGACTGACTTCACTCTGTATGACAGTCTCTAGATCCATCAACTTCTCTACAAATGACCCAGTTTCATTCCTTTTTATGGCTGAGTAATATTCCATTTTATATATGTACCACATCTTTATCCATTCTTCTGTCTGTGGGCATTTCGGTTGCTTCCATTACCTGGCTATTTTAAATAGTGCTGCAACGAACATTGTGGTGAATGTGTCTTTGTGATTTATGGTTTTCTCTGGGTATATGCCCAGAAGTGGGATTGCTGGATCCTATGGTAATTCTCTTTTTAGTTTTTTAAAGGAACCTCCATACTCTTCTCCATAGTGACTGTATCAATTTACATTCCCACCAATAGCGGAAGAGGGTTCCTTTTGTCCACACCCTCCCCAGAATTTGTTGTTTGTAGATTATCTGATGATGCCGATTCTAACAGGTGTGAGGTCTTACCTCATTGTAGTTTTGATTTGCATTTCTCTAATAATTAGTGATGTTGAGCAGCTTGTCATGTGCGTCTTGGCCATCTCTGTGTCTTCTTTGAAGAAACGTCTATTTAGATCTTCTGCCCATTTTTGTATTGGGTTGTTTGTTTTATTAATATTAAGCTGCATGAGCTGTTTATATATATTGGAGATTAAACCTTTGTCCATTGATTCGTTTGTGAACGTTTTCGCGCATTCTGAGGGTTGCCTTTTTCCATTCCCGTTTTTTTAACAAAGAAAGAAAGCAAGCAAAAGAAGCAGAACACTAATGTGCGTGAAATATGCCTCTTGAAACTGTCGTTTTGAAATATGGACGTCTTTTGAATTTTTTGGTCGATATATGACCCCAGGATTTGTTTTCAGGGCAGGTGTCATTTACAGGCCTGTAATGATTTGGAATATCCACTGACCATTAGCGCTGGGATTAAAGCTGCTGTTGTGTGAAACGGCCACAAGGTGGCAGCAGTTCTCCCTTACCAAATCTGGTTACCAAGGCAGCAGAGCCTCAATGGAAGTCGCCTTCTAGATTGGAATGTAGAACGGAATGTGCCAGGAGAAAGCCCCTCAAGTTTGTCTCACTACTTCTTGTTCGTGTTTTTAATTTAATTTTTTATTTTTTATTACAGCAATTTGAGTACAACGTTTAGCTTGTTGTAGGTGTGCAAGAGGTGGTTCTTTTACACATATCCATATGTCTGTTCTCTCTGGGATCCTTTTCCCATGTACGTTATGACAGAATGTGGAATAGTCTGCGCTTGGTACTCCGTAGGTCAGTTGTGATTATATACGTCCACTGTGTTTGTATATGTCTGTTAACCCCAATATCGTAATGAATTCAATCCTCACACCTCTACTTTGGTGAACCATAAGTTTGTTAATGAATCTGTGATTGCCCTTGTCCGTGGAAATATCTGCCCTGGTATCAATTTATAGGTAACACCTATAAGTGATATGATATGATATGTGTCTTTCACTTTCTGACTTACTCCAAGTCACGTGATTACCTCTAGACTCATCTACGGTGCTGCAAATGGCATTGTGTCCTTTTTTTCCTTGGCGAATATTGTGTCTTAGCGAGGTACATTTTCTGCAATGTGATTCCCTGAGGGCTGAGGATTAGCTGACCTGGGCATCCTGACCCTGCCGGCAAGCCCTCCCCAGGTATGCCTGGGTGGAGGTCAATATAAACAGCACTCCAGGCAGCAATAGCCCCTGCAGCTGTGCCTGACTCCATAATATCTGCCCCGTCAGCAGTCTCGGGGCTGTGCTGGTGGGAGTGTGAGAGTGTCCACGTCTTTATGGTTGGCCCGGTGTGAGTGGGGCTCTGCTGGACTTTCTGCAGGAGTTGCCAGGCTGCCACCTGTAAACAAGAGGATGTGTCACCCATAACTTACACTGGAATATCTCTCCGGGCTGAGGTGAGTAAGGAAAAAAAGGAGTGGGGGCCGGGACAGGAGGGGTATCTCAGGCAGGGCAATGGAAAGCTTCCAGAAGAGCGCCCGTGGCCAGGACCATCCTGGCTGACCTGCAGGCGCCAAGTTGGCCTGCGTGCTGTCGCTGGTGTGGCTCCACGGCCCTTCCTCTAGGCTTTCAAGCCCTTGTACATATTCAGGTGTTTCACCTGGGAAGGGTGGGAACAGTTCAGCAGCAGCTGGCCTGGGGCTCAGCTCACGTTTACTCACAGAGGCCTCGGCACGGTCCCCCAGCTTTGCAATAAGGACGCTCCTTGCGTGGGTGGGCGGGGCTGCTGGCTCTCTGGGAGATGATTCCCCACCTCTGACCAATTTCAGAATTGTTTACCACTGGAGCAAGTGCCTTGGTAGTGTTTTCCTCTGTATAACTGTTAGGTTCAGTTTTTTTTTTCTTTTTTGGTTCAAGTTAGATTTTATTCTTCTTTTATGTATTTATAGATATAAGCATGGAAATAATTCATTCTTATAAATACATCAGTGTGAATGGAAGAAATTTTTTTCTGTTTTATTTTTACATTTTATTTTTAAAAATTTTGAAATTTAATTTTATTTATTTTTTTATACACTAGTTTATTATTAGTTATCTATTTTATGCATAGACATGTATACAGGTCAATCCCAATCTCCCAACTCAACCCACCACCACCACCCCATGGCTTCCCCCACTTTGTGTCGATACGTTTGTTCTCTACCTCTGTGTCTCTATTTCTGCCCTGCAAACCAGTTCATCTGTAGCATTTTTCTAGGTTCCACATATAGGCATTAATATACAATATTTGTTTTTCTCTTTCTGACTTACTTCACTCTGTATGAGAGTCTCTAGATCCATCAACTTCTCTACAAATGACTCAGTTTCATTCCTTTTTATGGCTGAGTAATATTCCATTTTATATTTGTACCACATCTTTATCCATTCGTCTGTCTGTGGGCATTTAGGTTGCTTCCATTACCTGGCTATTGTAAATAGTGCTGCAATGAATATTGTGTTGAATGTGTCTCTGTGATTTATGGTTTTCTCTGGGTATATGCCCAGAAGTGGGATTGCTGGATCCTATGGTAATTCTCTTTTTAGTTTTTTAAAGGAACCTCCATAGTGACTGTATCAATTTACATTCCCACCAATAGCGGAAGAGGGTTCCTTTTGTCCACACCCTCCCCAGAATTTGTTGTTTGTAGATAATCTGATGATGCCGATTCTAACAGGTGTGAGGTCTTAGCTCATTGTAGTTTTGATTTGCATTTCTCTAATAATTAGTGATGTTGAGCAGCTTTTCATGTGCGTCTTGGCCATCTCTGTGTCTTCTTTGAAGAAACGTCTATTTAGATCTTCTGCCCATTTTTGTATTGGGTTGTTTGTTGTATTAATATTAAGCTGCATGAGCTGTATATATATATTGGAGATTAAACCTTTGTCCATTGATTCGTTTGTGAAAGTTTTCGCCCCTTCTGAGTGTTACCTTTTTCCATTCCCGTTTTTTTAACAAAGAAAGAAAGAAAGCAAAAGAATCAGAACACTAATGTGCGTGAAATATGCCTCTTGAAGCTGTCGTTTTGAAATATGGACGTCTTTTGAATTTTTTGATCGATATATGACCCCAGGATTTGTTTTCAGGGCAGGTGTCATTTACAGGCCTGTAATGATTTGGAATATCCACTGACCATTAGCGCTGGGATTAAAGCTGCTGTTGTGTGAAACGGCCACAAGGTGGCAGCAGTTTTCCCTTACCAAATCTGGTTACTAGGGCAGCAGAGCCTCAATGGAAGTCACGTTCTAGTTTTGAATGTAGAACGGAATGTGCCAGGAGAAAGCCCTTCAAGTTTGTCTCACTACTTCTTGTTCGTGTTTTTAATTTAATTTTTTATTTTTTATTACAGCAAGTTTGAGTACAACGTTTAGTTTGTTGTAGGTGTGCAAGAGGTGGTTCTTTTACACATATACATATGTCTGTTCTTCCTGGGATCCTTTTCCCATGTACGTTATGACAGAATGTTGAGTAGTCTTCTCTTGGTACTCCGTAGGTCTTTGGTGATTATATATGTCTACTGTGTTTGTATATGTCTGTTAACCCCAATATCGTAATGAATTCAATCCTCACACCTTTCCTTTGGTGAACCATAAGTTTGTTTAATGAATCTGTGATTGCCATTCTCCGTGGAAATATCTGCCCTGGTATCAATTTATAGGTAACACCTATAAGTGATATGATATGATATGTGTCTTTCACTTTCTGACTTACTCCAAGTCACGTGATTACCTCTAGACTCATCTACGGTGCTGCAAATGGCATTGTGTCCTTTTTTTCCTTGGCGAATATTCTGTCTTAGCGAGGTCCATTTTCTGCAATGTGATTCCCTGAGGGCTGAGGATTAGCTGACCTGGGCATCCTGACCCTGCCGGCAAGCCCTCCCCAGGTGTGCCTGGGTTGAGGTCAATATAAACAGCACTCCAGGCAGCAATAGCCCCTGCAGCTGTGCCTGACTCCATATTATCTGCCCCGTCAGCTGTCTCGGAGCTGTGCTGGTGGGAGGGTGTGAGGGTCCACGGCTTTGTGTGTGGTCTGGTGTGAGTGGGGCTCTGCTGGACTTTCTGCAGGAGTTGCCAGGCTGCCACCTGTAAAGAAGAGGTTGTGTCACCCATAACTTCCACTGGAATATCTCTCCGGGCTGAGGTGAGGAAGGAAAAAAAGGAGTGGGGCCCGGGACAGGAGGTGTATCTCAGGCAGGGCAAGGGAAAGCTTCCAGAAGAGCGCCCGTGGCCAAGACCATCCTGGCTGACCTGCAGGCACCAAGCTGGCCTGTGTGCTGTCGCTGGTGTGGCTCCACGGCCCTTCCTCTAGGCTTTCAAGCCCTTGTACATATTCAGGTGTTTCACCTGGGAAGGGTGGGAACAGTTCAGCAGCAGCTGGCCTGGGGCTCAGCTCACGTTTACTCACAGAGGCCTCGGCACGGTCCCCCAGCTTTGCAATAAGGAAGCTCCTTGCGTGGGCGGGCGGGGCTGCTGGCTCTATGGGAGATGATTCCCCACCTCTGACCAATTTCAGAATTGTTTACCACTGGAGCAAGTGCCTTGGTAGTGTTTTCCTCTGTATAACTGTTATGTTCAGTTTTTTTTTTCTTTTTTGGTTCAAGTTAGATTTTATTCCTCTTTTATGTATTTATGGATATAAGCATGGAAATAATTCATTCTTATAAATACATCAGTGTGAATGGAAGAACATTTTTTCTGTTTTATTTTTACATTTTATTTTTAAAATTTTTAAAATTTAATTTTATTTATTTATTTTTATACAGTAGGTTATTATTAGTTATCTATTTCATGCATAGACATGTATACATGTCAATCCCAATCTCCCAACTCATCCCACCACTACCACCCCATGGCTTCCCCCACTTTGTGTCCATACGTTTGTTCTCTACCTCTGTGTCTCTATTTCTGCCCTGCAAACCAGTTCATCTGTAGCATTTTTCTAGGTTCCACATATAGGCATTAATATACAATATTTGTTTTTCTCTTTCTGACTTACTTCACTCTGTATGAGAGTCTCTAGATCCATCAACTTCTCTACAAATGACTCAGTTTCATTCCTTTTTATGGCTGAGTAATATTCCATTTTATATTTGTACCACATCTTTATCCATTCGTCTTTCTGTGGGCATTTAGGTTGCTTCCATTACCTGGCTATTGTAAATAGTGCTGCAATGAACATTGTGGTGAATGTGTCTCTGTGATTTATGGTTTTCTCTGGGTATATGCCCAGAAGTGGGATTGCTGGATCCTATGGTAATTCTCTTTTTATTTTTTTAAAGGAACCTCCATACTGTTCTCCATAGTGACTGTATCAATTTACATTCCCACCAATAGCGGAAGAGGGTTCCTTTTGTCCACACCCTCCCCAGAATTTGTTGTTTGTAGATTATCTGATGATGGCGATTCTAACAGGAGTGAGGTCTTAGCTCATTGTAGTTTTGATTTGCATTTCTCTAATAATTAGTGATGTTGAGCAGCTTTTCATGTGCGTCTTGGCCATCTCTGTGTCTTCTTTGAAGAAACGTCTATTTAGATCTTCTGCCCATTTTTGTATTGGGTTGTTTGTTTTATTAATATTAAACTGCATGAGCTGTTTATATATATTGGAGATTAAACCTTTGTCCATTGATTCATTTGTGAACGTTTTCGCCCATTCTGAGGGTTGCCTTTTTCCATTCCCGTTTTTTTAACAAAGAAGGAAAGCAAGCAAAAGAAGCAGAACACTAATGTGCGTGAAATATGCCTCTTGAAACTGTCGTTTTGAAATATGGACGTCTTTTGAATTTTTTGGTCGATATATGACCCCAGGATTTGTTTTCAGGGCAGGTGTCATTTACAGGCCTGTAATGATTTGGAATATCCACTGACCATTAGCGCTGGGATTAAAGCTGCTGTTGTGTGAAACGGCCACAAGGTGGCAGCAGTTCTCCCTTACCAAATCTGGTTACTAGGGCAGCAGAGCCTCAATGGAAGTCGCGTTCTAGATTGTAATGTAGAACGGAATGTGCCAGGAGTAAGCCCCTCAAGTTTGTCTGACTACTTATTGTTCGTGTTTTTAATTTAATTTTTTATTGTTTATTACAGCACGTTTGAGTACAACGTTTAGCTTGTTGTAGGTGTGCAAAAGGTTGTTCTTTTACACATATACATATGTCTGTTCTTCCTGGGATCCTTTTCCCATGTACGTTATGACAGAATGTTGAGTAGTCTTCTCTTGGTGCTCCGTAGGTCTTTGGTGATTATATACGTCTACTGTGTTTGTATATGTCTGTTAACCCCAATATCGTAATGAATTCAATCCTCACACCTTTCCTTTGGTGAACCATAAGTCTGTTTAATGAATCTGTGATTGCCCTTCTCCGTGGAAATATCTCCCCTGGTATCAATTTATAGGTAACACCTATAAGTGATATGATATGATATGTGTCTTTCACTTTCTGACTTACTCCAAGTCACGTGATTACCTCTAGACTCATCTACGGTGCTGCAAATGGCATTGTGTCCTTTTTTTCCTTGGCGAATATTCTGTCTTAGCGAGGTCCATTTTCTGCAATGTGATTCCCTGAGGGCTGAGGATTAGCTGACCTGGGCAGCCTGACCCTGCCGGCAAGCCCTCCCCAGGTGTGCCTGGGTTGAGGTCAATATAAACAGCACTCCAGGCAGCAATAGCCCCTGCAGCTGTGCCTATCTCCATATTCTCTGCCCCATCAGCAGTCTCAGTGCTGTGCTGGTGGGAGTGTGTGAGGGTCCACGGCTTTGTGGGTGGCCCGGTGTGAGTGGGGCTCTGCTGGACTTTCGGCTGGAGTTGCCAGGCTGCCAACTGTAAAGAAGAGAATGTGTCACCCATAATTTCCACTGGAATATCTCTCAGGGCTGAGGTGAGTAAGGAAAAAAAGGAGTGGGGGCCGGGACAGGAGGGGTATCTCAGGCAGGGCAATGGAAAGCTTCCAGAAGAGCGCCTGTGGCCAGGACCATCCTGGCTGACCTGCTGGCGCCAAGTTGACCTGCGTGCTGTCGCTGGTGTGGCTCCACGGCCCTTCCTCTAGGCTTTCAAGCCCTTGTACATATTCAGGTGTTTCACGTGGGAAGGGTGGGAACAGTTCAGCAGCAGCTGGCCTGGGGCTCAGCTCACGTTTACTCACAGAGGTCTCGGCATGGTCCCGCAGCTTTGCAATAAGGATGTTCCTTGCGTGGGCGGGCGGGGCTGCTGGCTCTATGGGAGATGATTCCCCACCTCTGACCAATTTCAGAATTGTTTACCACTGGAGCAAGTGCCTTGGTAGTGTTTTCCTCTGTATAACTGTTAGGTTCAGTTTTTTTTTCTTTTTTGGTTCAAGTTAGATTTTACTCCTCTTTTATGTATTTATGGATATAAGCATGGAAATAATTTATTCTTATAAACACATCAGTGTGAATGGAAGAACTTTTTTTCTGTTTTATTTTTACATTTTATTTTTAAAAATTTTGAAATTTAATTTAATTTATTTTTTTATACAGTATGTTATTATTAGTTATCTGTTTTATGCATACACATGTATACAGGTCAATCCCAATCTCCCAACTCATCCCACCACCACCACCCCATGGCTTCCCCCACTTTGTGTCCATACGTTTGTTCTCTACCTCTGTGTGTCTATTTCTGCCCTGCAAACCAGTTCATCTGTACCATTTTTCTAGGTCCCACATATAGGCATTAATATACAATATTTGTTTTTCTCTTTCTGACTGACTTCACTCTGTATGACAGTCTCTAGATCCATCAACTTCTCTACAAATGACCCAGTTTCATTCCTTTTTATGGCTGAGTAATATTCCATTTTATATATGTACCACATCTTTATCCATTCGTCTGTCTGTGGGCATTTAGGTTGCTTCCATTACCTGGCTATTGTAAATAGTGCTGCAATGAACATTGTGGTGAATGTGTCTTTGTGATTTATGGTTTTCTCTGGGTATATGCCCAGAAGTGGGATTGCTGGATCCTATGGTAATTCTCTTTTTAGTTTTTTAAAGGAACCTCCATACTGTTCTCCATAGTGACTGTATCAATTTACATTCCCACCAATAGCGGAAGAGGGTTCCTTTTGTCCACACCCTCCCCAGAATTTGTTGTTTGTAGATTATCTGATGATGCCGATTCTAACAGGTGTGAGGTCTTACCTCATTGTAGTTTTGATTTGCATTTCTCTAATAATTAGTGATGTTGAGCAGCTTTTCATGTGCGTCTTGGCCATCTCTGTGTCTTCTTTGAAGAAACGTCTATTTAGATCTTCTGCCCATTTTTGTATTGGGTTTTTTGTTTTATTAATATTAAACTGCATGAGCTGTTTATATATATTGGAGATTAAACCTTTGTCCATTGATTCGTTTGTGAACGTTTTCGCCCATTCTGAGGGTTGCCTTTTTCCATTCCCGTTTTTTTAACAAAGAAAGAAAGCAAGCAAAAGAAGCAGAACACTAATGTGCGTGAAATATGCCTCTTGAAACTGTCGTTTTGAAATATGGACGTCTTTTGAATTTTTTAGTCGATATATGACCCCAGGATTTGTTTTCAGGGCAGGTGTCATTTACAGGCCTGTAATGATTTGGAATATCCACTGACCATTAGCGCTGGGATTAAAGCTGCTGTTGTGTGAAACGGCCACAAGGTGGCAGCAGTTCTCCCTTACCAAATCTGGTTACTAGGGCAGCAGAGCCTCAATGGAAGTCGCGTTCTAGATTGGAATGTAGAACGGAATGTGCCAGGAGAAAGCCCCTCAAGTTTGTCTCACTACTTCTTGTTCGTGTTTTTAATTTAATTTTTTATTTTTTATTACAGCAAGTTTGAGTACAACGTTTAGCTTGTTGTAGGTGTGCAAAAGGTGGTTCTTTTACACATATACATATGTCTGTTCTTCCTGGGATCCTTTTCCCATGTACGTTATGTCAGAATGTTGAGTAGTCTTCTCTTGGTACTCTGTAGGTCTTTGGTGATTATATACGTCTACTGTGTTTGTATATGTCTATTAACCCCAATATCGTAATGAATTCAATGCTCACACCTTTCCTTTGGTGAACCATAAGTTTGTTTAATGAATCTGTGATTGCCCTTCTCCGTGGAAATATCTGCCCTGGTATCAATTTATAGGTAACACATATAAGTTATATGATATGATATGTGTCTTTCACTTTCTGACTTACTCCAAGTCACGTGATTACCTCTAGACTCATCTACGGTGCTGCAAATGGCATTGTGTCCTTTTTTTCCTTGGCGAATATTCTGTCTTAGCGAGGTCCATTTTCTGCAATGTGATTCCCTGAGGGCTGAGGATTAGCTGACCTGGGCATCCTGACCCTGCCGGCAAGCCCTCCCCAGGTGTGCCTGGGTTGAGGTCAATATAAACAGCACTCCAGGCAGCAATAGCCCCTGCAGCTGTGCCTGACTCCATATTATCTGCCCCGTCAGCTGTCTCGGAGCTGTGCTGGTGGGAGGGTGTGAGGGTCCACGGCTTTGTGTGTGGCCTGGTGTGAGTGGGGCTCTGCTGGACTTTCTGCAGCAGTTGCCAGGTTCCCACCTGTACAGAAGAGGATGTGTCATCCATAACTTCCACTGGAATATCTCTGCGGGCTGCGGTGAGGAAGGAAAAAATGGAGTGGGGACCGGGACAGGAGGGGTATCTCAGGCAGGGCAATGGAAAGATTCCAGAAGAGCGCCCGTGGCCAGGACCATCCTGGCTGACCTGCAGGCGCCACGTTGGCCTGCGTGCTGTCGCTGGTGTGGCTCCACGGCCCTTCCTCTAGGCTTTCAAGAACTTGTACATATTCAGGTGTTTCACCTGGGAAGGGTGGGAACAGTTCAGCAGCAGCTGGCCTGAGGCTCAGCTCACGTTTACTCACAGAGGCCTCGGCACGGTCCCCCAGCTTTGCAATAAGGACGCTCCTTGCGTGGGTGGGCGGGGCTGCTGGCTGAATGGGAGATGATTCCCCTCCTCTGACCAATTTCAGAATTGTTTACCACTGGAGCAAGTGCCTTGGTAGTGTTTTCCTCTGTATAACTGTTAGGTTCAGTTTTTTTTTTCTTTTTTGGTTCAAGTTAGATTTTATTCCTCTTTTATGTATTTATGGATATAAGCATGGAAATAATTCATTTTTATAAATACATCAGTGTGAATGGAAGAACTTTTTTACTGTTTTATTTTTACATTTTATTTTAAAAATTTTGAAATTTAATTTATTTTTTTATACAGTATGTTATTATTAGTTATCTATTTTATGCATATACATGTATACAGGTCAATCCCAATCTCCCAACTCATCCCACCACCACCACCCCATGGCTTCCCCCACTTTGTGTCCATACGTTTGTTCTCTACCTCTGTGTCTCTATTTCTGCCCTGCAAACCAGTTCATCTGTACCATTTTTCTAGGTTCCACCTATAGGCATTAATATACAGTATTTGTTTTTCTCTTTCTGACTGACTTCACTCTGTATGACAGTCTCTAGATCCATCAACTTCTCTACAAATGACCCAGTTTCATTCCTTTTTATGGCTGAGTAATATTCCATTTTATATATGTACCACATCTTTATCCATTCTTCTGTCTGTGGGCATTTCGGTTGCTTCCATTACCTGGCTATTTTAAATAGTGCTGCAACGAACATTGTGGTGAATGTGTCTTTGTGATTTATGGTTTTCTCTGGGTATATGCCCAGAAGTGGGATTGCTGGATCCTATGGTAATTCTCTTTTTAGTTTTTTAAAGGAACCTCCATACTCTTCTCCATAGTGACTGTATCAATTTACATTCCCACCAATAGCGGAAGAGGGTTCCTTTTGTCCACACCCTCCCCAGAATTTGTTGTTTGTAGATTATCTGATGATGCCGATTCTAACAGGTGTGAGGTCTTACCTCATTGTAGTTTTGATTTGCATTTCTCTAATAATTAGTGATGTTGAGCAGCTTGTCATGTGCGTCTTGGCCATCTCTGTGTCTTCTTTGAAGAAACGTCTATTTAGATCTTCTGCCCATTTTTGTATTGGGTTGTTTGTTTTATTAATATTAAGCTGCATGAGCTGTTTATATATATTGGAGATTAAACCTTTGTCCATTGATTCGTTTGTGAACGTTTTCGCCCATTCTGAGGGTTGCCTTTTTCCATTCCCGTTTTTTTAACAAAGAAAGAAAGCAAGCAAAAGAAGCAGAACACTAATGTGCGTGAAATATGCCTCTTGAAACTGTCGTTTTGAAATATGGACGTCTTTTGAATTTTTTGGTCGATATATGACCCCAGGATTTGTTTTCAGGGCAGGTGTCATTTACAGGCCTGTAATGATTTGGAATATCCACTGACCATTAGCGCTGGGATTAAAGCTGCTGTTGTGTGAAACGGCCACAAGGTGGCAGCAGTTCTCCCTTACCAAATCTGGTTACCAAGGCAGCAGAGCCTCAATGGAAGTCGCCTTCTAGATTGGAATGTAGAACGGAATGTGCCAGGAGAAAGCCCCTCAAGTTTGTCTCACTACTTCTTGTTCGTGTTTTTAATTTAATTTTTTATTTTTTATTACAGCAATTTGAGTACAACGTTTAGCTTGTTGTAGGTGTGCAAGAGGTGGTTCTTTTACACATATCCATATGTCTGTTCTCTCTGGGATCCTTTTCCCATGTACGTTATGACAGAATGTGGAATAGTCTGCGCTTGGTACTCCGTAGGTCAGTTGTGATTATATACGTCCACTGTGTTTGTATATGTCTGTTAACCCCAATATCGTAATGAATTCAATCCTCACACCTCTACTTTGGTGAACCATAAGTTTGTTAATGAATCTGTGATTGCCCTTGTCCGTGGAAATATCTGCCCTGGTATCAATTTATAGGTAACACCTATAAGTGATATGATATGATATGTGTCTTTCACTTTCTGACTTACTCCAAGTCACGTGATTACCTCTAGACTCATCTACGGTGCTGCAAATGGCATTGTGTCCTTTTTTTCCTTGGCGAATATTGTGTCTTAGCGAGGTACATTTTCTGCAATGTGATTCCCTGAGGGCTGAGGATTAGCTGACCTGGGCATCCTGACCCTGCCGGCAAGCCCTCCCCAGGTATGCCTGGGTGGAGGTCAATATAAACAGCACTCCAGGCAGCAATAGCCCCTGCAGCTGTGCCTGACTCCATAATATCTGCCCCGTCAGCAGTCTCGGGGCTGTGCTGGTGGGAGTGTGAGAGTGTCCACGTCTTTATGGTTGGCCCGGTGTGAGTGGGGCTCTGCTGGACTTTCTGCAGGAGTTGCCAGGCTGCCACCTGTAAACAAGAGGATGTGTCACCCATAACTTACACTGGAATATCTCTCCGGGCTGAGGTGAGTAAGGAAAAAAAGGAGTGGGGGCCGGGACAGGAGGGGTATCTCAGGCAGGGCAATGGAAAGCTTCCAGAAGAGCGCCCGTGGCCAGGACCATCCTGGCTGACCTGCAGGCGCCAAGTTGGCCTGCGTGCTGTCGCTGGTGTGGCTCCACGGCCCTTCCTCTAGGCTTTCAAGCCCTTGTACATATTCAGGTGTTTCACCTGGGAAGGGTGGGAACAGTTCAGCAGCAGCTGGCCTGGGGCTCAGCTCACGTTTACTCACAGAGGCCTCGGCACGGTCCCCCAGCTTTGCAATAAGGACGCTCCTTGCGTGGGCGGGCGGGGCTGCTGGCTCTCTGGGAGATGATTCCCCACCTCTGACCAATTTCAGAATTGTTTACCACTGGAGCAAGTGCCTTGGTAGTGTTTTCCTCTGTATAACTGTTAGGTTCAGTTTTTTTTTTCTTTTTTGGTTCAAGTTAGATTTTATTCTTCTTTTATGTATTTATAGATATAAGCATGGAAATAATTCATTCTTATAAATACATCAGTGTGAATGGAAGAAATTTTTTTCTGTTTTATTTTTACATTTTATTTTTAAAAATTTTGAAATTTAATTTTATTTATTTTTTTATACACTAGTTTATTATTAGTTATCTATTTTATGCATAGACATGTATACAGGTCAATCCCAATCTCCCAACTCAACCCACCACCACCACCCCATGGCTTCCCCCACTTTGTGTCGATACGTTTGTTCTCTACCTCTGTGTCTCTATTTCTGCCCTGCAAACCAGTTCATCTGTAGCATTTTTCTAGGTTCCACATATAGGCATTAATATACAATATTTGTTTTTCTCTTTCTGACTTACTTCACTCTGTATGAGAGTCTCTAGATCCATCAACTTCTCTACAAATGACTCAGTTTCATTCCTTTTTATGGCTGAGTAATATTCCATTTTATATTTGTACCACATCTTTATCCATTCGTCTGTCTGTGGGCATTTAGGTTGCTTCCATTACCTGGCTATTGTAAATAGTGCTGCAATGAATATTGTGTTGAATGTGTCTCTGTGATTTATGGTTTTCTCTGGGTATATGCCCAGAAGTGGGATTGCTGGATCCTATGGTAATTCTCTTTTTAGTTTTTTAAAGGAACCTCCATAGTGACTGTATCAATTTACATTCCCACCAATAGCGGAAGAGGGTTCCTTTTGTCCACACCCTCCCCAGAATTTGTTGTTTGTAGATAATCTGATGATGCCGATTCTAACAGGTGTGAGGTCTTAGCTCATTGTAGTTTTGATTTGCATTTCTCTAATAATTAGTGATGTTGAGCAGCTTTTCATGTGCGTCTTGGCCATCTCTGTGTCTTCTTTGAAGAAACGTCTATTTAGATCTTCTGCCCATTTTTGTATTGGGTTGTTTGTTGTATTAATATTAAGCTGCATGAGCTGTATATATATATTGGAGATTAAACCTTTGTCCATTGATTCGTTTGTGAAAGTTTTCGCCCCTTCTGAGTGTTACCTTTTTCCATTCCCGTTTTTTTAACAAAGAAAGAAAGAAAGCAAAAGAATCAGAACACTAATGTGCGTGAAATATGCCTCTTGAAGCTGTCGTTTTGAAATATGGACGTCTTTTGAATTTTTTGATCGATATATGACCCCAGGATTTGTTTTCAGGGCAGGTGTCATTTACAGGCCTGTAATGATTTGGAATATCCACTGACCATTAGCGCTGGGATTAAAGCTGCTGTTGTGTGAAACGGCCACAAGGTGGCAGCAGTTTTCCCTTACAAAATCTGGTTACTAGGGCAGCAGAGCCTCAATGGAAGTCACGTTCTAGTTTTGAATGTAGAACGGAATGTGCCAGGAGAAAGCCCTTCAAGTTTGTCTCACTACTTCTTGTTCGTGTTTTTAATTTAATTTTTTATTTTTTATTACAGCAAGTTTGAGTACAACGTTTAGCTTGTTGTAGGTGTGCAAGAGGTGGTTCTTTTACACATATACATATGTCTGTTCTTCCTGGGATCCTTTTCCCATGTACGTTATGACAGAATGTTGAGTAGTCTTCTCTTGGTACTCCGTAGGTCTTTGGTGATTATATATGTCTACTGTGTTTGTATATGTCTGTTAACCCCAATATCATAATGAATTCAATCCTCACACCTTTCCTTTGGTGAACCATAAGTTTGTTTAATGAATCTGTGATTGCCATTCTCCGTGGAAATATCTGCCCTGGTATCAATTTATAGGTAACACATATAAGTGATATGATATGATATGTGTCTTTCACTTTCTGACTTACTCCAAGTCACGTGATTACCTCTAGACTCATCTACGGTGCTGCAAATGGCATTGTGTCCTTTTTTTCCTTGGCGAATATTCTGTCTTAGCGAGGTCCATTTTCTGCAATGTGATTCCCTGAGGGCTGAGGATTAGCTGACCTGGGCATCCTGACCCTGCCGGCAAGCCCTCCCCAGGTGTGCCTGGGTTGAGGTCAATATAAACAGCACTCCAGGCAGCAATAGCCCCTGCAGCTGTGCCTGACTCCATATTATCTGCCCCGTCAGCTGTCTCGGAGCTGTGCTGGTGGGAGGGTGTGAGGGTCCACGGCTTTGTGTGTGGTCTGGTGTGAGTGGGGCTCTGCTGGACTTTCTGCAGGAGTTGCCAGGCTGCCACCTGTAAAGAAGAGGTTGTGTCACCCATAACTTCCACTGGAATATCTCTCCGGGCTGAGGTGAGGAAGGAAAAAAAGGAGTGGGGCCCGGGACAGGAGGTGTATCTCAGGCAGGGCAAGGGAAAGCTTCCAGAAGAGCGCCCGTGGCCAAGACCATCCTGGCTGACCTGCAGGCACCAAGCTGGCCTGTGTGCTGTCGCTGGTGTGGCTCCACGGCCCTTCCTCTAGGCTTTCAAGCCCTTGTACATATTCAGGTGTTTCACCTGGGAAGGGTGGGAACAGTTCAGCAGCAGCTGGCCTGGGGCTCAGCTCACGTTTACTCACAGAGGCCTCGGCACGGTCCCCCAGCTTTGCAATAAGGAAGCTCCTTGCGTGGGCGGGCGGGGCTGCTGGCTCTATGGGAGATGATTCCCCACCTCTGACCAATTTCAGAATTGTTTACCACTGGAGCAAGTGCCTTGGTAGTGTTTTCCTCTGTATAACTGTTATGTTCAGTTTTTTTTTTCTTTTTTGGTTCAAGTTAGATTTTATTCCTCTTTTATGTATTTATGGATATAAGCATGGAAATAATTCATTCTTATAAATACATCAGTGTGAATGGAAGAACATTTTTTCTGTTTTATTTTTACATTTTATTTTTAAAATTTTTAAAATTTAATTTTATTTATTTATTTTTATACAGTAGGTTATTATTAGTTATCTATTTCATGCATAGACATGTATACATGTCAATCCCAATCTCCCAACTCATCCCACCACTACCACCCCATGGCTTCCCCCACTTTGTGTCCATACGTTTGTTCTCTACCTCTGTGTCTCTATTTCTGCCCTGCAAACCAGTTCATCTGTAGCATTTTTCTAGGTTCCACATATAGGCATTAATATACAATATTTGTTTTTCTCTTTCTGACTTACTTCACTCTGTATGAGAGTCTCTAGATCCATCAACTTCTCTACAAATGACTCAGTTTCATTCCTTTTTATGGCTGAGTAATATTCCATTTTATATTTGTACCACATCTTTATCCATTCGTCTTTCTGTGGGCATTTAGGTTGCTTCCATTACCTGGCTATTGTAAATAGTGCTGCAATGAACATTGTGGTGAATGTGTCTCTGTGATTTATGGTTTTCTCTGGGTATATGCCCAGAAGTGGGATTGCTGGATCCTATGGTAATTCTCTTTTTATTTTTTTAAAGGAACCTCCATACTGTTCTCCATAGTGACTGTATCAATTTACATTCCCACCAATAGCGGAAGAGGGTTCCTTTTGTCCACACCCTCCCCAGAATTTGTTGTTTGTAGATTATCTGATGATGGCGATTCTAACAGGAGTGAGGTCTTAGCTCATTGTAGTTTTGATTTGCATTTCTCTAATAATTAGTGATGTTGAGCAGCTTTTCATGTGCGTCTTGGCCATCTCTGTGTCTTCTTTGAAGAAACGTCTATTTAGATCTTCTGCCCATTTTTGTATTGGGTTGTTTGTTGTATTAATATTAAGCTGCATGAGCTGTATATATATATTGGAGATTAAACCTTTGTCCATTGATTCGTTTGTGAACGTTTTCGCCCCTTCTGAGTGTTACCTTTTTCCATTCCCGTTTTTTTAACAAAGAAAGAAAGAAAGCAAAATAATCAGAACACTAATGTGCGTGAAATATGCCTCTTGAAACTGTCGTTTTGAAATATGGACGTCTTTTGAATTTTTTGGTCGATATATGACCCCAGGATTTGTTTTCAGGGCAGGTGTCATTTACAGGCCTGTAATGATTTGGAATATCCACTGACCATTAGCGCTGGGATTAAAGCTGCTGTTGTGTGAAACGGCCACAAGGTGGCCGCAGTTTTCCCTTACCAAATCTGGTTACTAGGGCAGCAGAGCCTCAATGGAAGTCGCGTTCTAGTTTTGAATGTAGAACGGAATGTGCCAGGGAAAGCCCTTCAAGTTTGTCTCACTACTTCTTGTTCGTGTTTTTAATTGAATTTTTTATTTTTTATTACAGCAAGTTTGAGTACAACGTTTAGCTTGTTGTAGGTGTGCAAGAGGTGGTTCTTTTACACATATACATATGTCTGTTCTTCCTGGGATCCTTTTCCCATGTACGTTATGACAGAATGTTGTGTAGTCTTCTCTTGGTACTCCGTAGGTCTTTGGTGATTATATATGTCTACTGTGTTTGTATATGTCTGTTAACCCCAATATCGTAATGAATTCAATCCTCACACCTTTCCTTTGGTGAACCATAAGTTTGTTTAATGAATCTGTGATTGCCATTCTCCGTGGAAATATCTGCCCTGGTATCAATTTATAGGTAACACCTATAAGTGATATGATATGATATGTGTCTTTCACTTTCTGACTTACTCCAAGTCACGTGATTACCTCTAGACTCATCTACGGTGCTGCAAATGGCATTGTGTGCTTCTTTTCCTTGGCGAATATTCTGTCTTAGCGAGGTCCATTTTCTGCAAAGTGATTCCCTGAGGGCTGTGGATTAGCTGACCTGTGCAGCCTGACTCTGCCAGCAAGCCCTCCCCAGGTGTGCCTGAGTTGAGGTCAATATAAACAGCACTCCAGGCAGCAATAGCCCCTGCAGCTGTGCCTGACTCCATATTCTCTGCCCCGTCAGCAGTCTCGGGGCTCTGCTGGTGGGAGAGTGTGAGGGTCCACGGCTTTGTGGGTGGCCCGGTGTGAGTGGGGCTCTGCTGGACTTTCTGCAGGAGTTGCCAGGCTGCAACCTGTAAAGAAGAGGATGTGTCACCCATAACTTCCACTGGAATATCTCTCCGGGCTGAGGTGAGTAAGGAAAAAAAGGAGTGGGGCCCGGGACAGGAGGGGTATCTCAGGCAGGGCAAGGGAAAGCTTCCAGAAGAGCGCCCGTGGCCAAGATCATCCTGGCTGACCTGCAGGCACCAAGGTGGCCTGCGTGCTGTCGCTGGTGTGGCTCCACGGCCCTTCCTCTAGGCTTTCAAGCCCTTGTACATATTCAGGTGTTTCACCTGGGAAGGGTGGGAACAGTTCAGCAGCAGCTGGCCTGGGGCTCAGCTCACGTTTACTCACAGAGGCCTCGGCACGGTCCCCCAGCTTTGCAATAAGGAAGCTCCTTGCGTGGGCGGGCGGGGCTGCTGGCTCTATGGGAGATGATTACCCACCTCTGACCAATTTCAGAATTGTTTACCACTGGAGCAAGTGCCTTGGTAGTGTTGTCCTCTGTATAACTGTTAGGTTCAGTTTTTTTTTTCTTTTTTGGTTCAAGTTAGATTTTATTCCTCTTTTATGTATTTATGGATATAAGCATGGAAATAGTTCATTCTTATAAATACATCAGTGTGAATGGAAGAACATTTTTTCTGTTTTATTTTTACATTTTATTTTTAAAATTTTTAAAATTTAATTTTATTTATTTATTTTTATACAGTAGGTTATTATTAGTTATCTATATCATGCATAAACATGTATACATGTCAATCCCAATCTCCCAACTCATCCCACCACCACCACCCCATGGCTTCCCCCACTTTGTGTCCATACGTTTGTTCTCTACCTCTGTGTCTCTATTTCTGCCCTGCAAACCAGTTCATCTGTACCATTTTTCTAGGTTCCACATATAGGCATTAATATACAATATTAGTTTTTCTCTTTCTGACTGACTTCACTCTGTATGACAGTCTCTAGATCCATCAACTTCTCTACAAATGACCCAGTTTCATTCCTTTTTATGGCTGAGTAATATTCCATTTTATATATGTACCACATCTTTATCCATTCGTCTGTCTGTGGGCATTTCGGTTGCTTCCATTACCTGGCTATTGTAAATAGTGCTGCAATGAACATTGTGGTGAATGTGTCTTTGTGATTTATGGTTTTCTCTGGGTATATGCCCAGAAGTGGGATTGCTGGATCCTATGGTAATTCTCTTTTTAGTTTTTTAAAGGAACCTCCATACTCTTCTCCATAGTGACTATATCAATTTACATTCCCACCAATAGCGGAAGAGGGTTCCTTTTGTCCACACCCTCCCCAGAATTTGATGTTTGTAGATTATCTGATGATGCCGATTCTAACAGGTGTGAGGTCTTACCTCATTGTACTTTTGATTTGCATTTCTCTAATAATTAGTGATGTTGAGCAGCTTTTCATGTGCGTCTTGGCCATCTCTGTGTCTTCTTTGAAGAAACGTCTATTTAGATCTTCTGCCCATTTTTGTATTGGGTTGTTTGTTTTATTAATATTAAACTGCATGAGCTGTTTATATATATTGGAGATTAAACCTTTGTCCATTGATTCATTTGTGAACGTTTTCACCCATTCTGAGGGTTGCCTTTTTCCATTCCCGTTTTTTTAACAAAGAAGGAAAGCAAGCAAAAGAAGCAGAACACTAATGTGCGTGAAATATGCCTCTTGAAACTGTCGTTTTGAAATATGGACGTCTTTTGAATTTTTTGGTCGATATATGACCCCAGGATTTGTTTTCAGGGCAGGTGTCATTTACAGGCCTGTAATGATTTGGAATATCCACTGACCATTAGCGCTGGGATTAAAGCTGCTGTTGTGTGAAACGGCCACAAGGTGGCAGCAGTTCTCCCTTACCAAATCTGGTTACTAGGGCAGCAGAGCCTCAATGGAAGTCGCGTTCTAGATTGTAATGTAGAACGGAATGTGCCAGGAGTAAGCCCCTCAAGTTTGTCTGACTACTTATTGTTCGTGTTTTTAATTTAATTTTTTATTGTTTATTACAGCACGTTTGAGTACAACGTTTAGCTTGTTGTAGGTGTGCAAGAGGTTGTTCTTTTACACATATACATATGTCTGTTCTTCCTGGGATCCTTTTCCCATGTACGTTATGACAGAATGTTGAGTAGTCTTCTCTTGGTGCTCCTTAGGTCTTTGGTGATTATATACGTCTACTGTGTTTGTATATGTCTGTTAACCCCAATATCTTAATGAATTCAATCCTCACACCTTTCCTTTGGTGAACCATAAGTCTGTTTAATTAATCTGTGATTGCCCTTCTCCGTGGAAATATCTGCCCTGGTATCAATTTATAGGTAACACCTATAAGTGATATGATATGAGATGTGTCTTTCACTTTCTGACTTACTCCAAGTCACGTGATTACCTCTAGACTCATCTACGGTGCTGCAAATGGCATTGTGTCCTTTTTTTCCTTGGCGAATATTCTGTCTTAGCGAGGTCCATTTTCTGCAATGTGATTCCCTGAGGGCTGAGGATTAGCTGACCTGGGCAGCCTGACCCTGCCGGCAAGCTCTCCCCAGGTGTGCCTGGGTTGAGGTCAATATAAACAGCACTCCAGGCAGCAATAGCCCCTGCAGCTGTGCCTGACTCCATATTCTCTGCCCCGTCAGCAGTCTCAGGGCTGTGCTGGTGGGAGTGTGTGAGGGTCCACGGCTTTGTGGGTGGCCCGGTGTGAGTGGGGCTCTGCTGGACTTTCGGCTGGAGTTGCCAGTCTGCCAACTGTGAAGAAGAGAATGTGTCACCCATAATTTCCACTGGAATATCTCTCAGGGCTGAGGTGAGTAAGGAAAAAAAGGAGTGGGGGCCGGGACAGGAGGGGTATCTCAGGCAGGGCAATGGAAAGCTTCCAGAAGAGCGCCTGTGGCCAGGACCATCCTGGCTGACCTGCTGGCGCCAAGTTGACCTGCGTGCTGTCCCTGGTGTGGCTCCACGGCCCTTCCTCTAGGCTTTCAAGCCCTTGTACATATTCAGGTGTTTCACGTGGGAAGGGTGGGAACAGTTCAGCAGCAGCTGGCCTGGGGCTCAGCTCACGTTTACTCACAGAGGTCTCGGCATGGTCCCGCAGCTTTGCAATAAGGATGTTCCTTGCGTGGGCGGGCGAGGCTGCTGGCTCTATGGGAGATGATTCCCCACCTCTGACCAATGTGAGAATTGTTTACCACTGGAGCAAGTGCCTTGGTAGTGTTTTCCTCTGTATAACTGTTAGGTTCAGTTTTTTTTTCTTTTTTGGTTCAAGTTAGATTTTACTCCTCTTTTATGTATTTATGGATATAAGCATGGAAATAATTTATTTTTATAAATACATCAGTGTGAATGGAAGAACTTTTTTTCTGTTTTATTTTTACATTTTATTTTTAAAAATTTTGAAATTTAATTTAATTTATTTTTTTATACAGTATGTTATTATTAGTTATCTGTTTTATGCATACACATGTATACAGGTCAATCCCAATCTCCCAACTCATCCCACCACCACCACCCCATGGCTTCCCCCACTTTGTGTCCATACGTTTGTTCTCTACCTCTGTGTCTCTATTTCTGCCCTGCAAACCAGTTCATCTGTACCATTTTTCTAGGTCCCACATATAGGCATTAATATACAATATTTGTTTTTCTCTTTCTGACTGACTTCACTCTGTATGACAGTCTCTAGATCCATCAACTTCTCTACAAATGACCCAGTTTCATTCCTTTTTATGGCTGAGTAATATTCCATTTTATATATGTACCACATCTTTATCCATTCGTCTGTCTGTGGGCATTTATGTTGCTTCCATTACCTGGCTATTGTAAATAGTGCTGCAATGAACATTGTGGTGAATGTGTCTTTGTGATTTATGGTTTTCTCTGGGTATATGCCCAGAAGTGGGATTGCTGGATCCTATGGTAATTCTCTTTTTAGTTTTTTAAAGGAACCTCCATACTCTTCTCCATAGTGACTGTATCAATTTACATTCCCACCAATAGCGGAAGAGGGTTCCTTTTGTCCACACCCTCCCCAGAATTTGTTGTTTGTAGATTATCTGATGATGCCGATTCTAACAGGTGTGAGGTCTTACCTCATTGTAGTTTTGATTTGCATTTCTCTAATAATTAGTGATGTTGAGCAGCTTTTCATGTGCGTCTTGGCCATCTCTGTGTCTTCTTTGAAGAAACGTCTATTTAGATCTTCTGCCCATTTTTGTATTGGGTTGTTTGTTTTATTAATATTAAACTGCATGAGCTGTTTATATATATTGGAGATTAAACCTTTGTCCATTGATTCGTTTGTGAACGTTTTCGCCCATTCTGAGGGTTGCCTTTTTCCATTCCCGTTTTTTTAACAAAGAAAGAAAGCAAGCAAAAGAAGCAGAACACTAATGTGCGTGAAATATGCCTCTTGAAACTGTCGTTTTGAAATATGGACGTCTTTTGAATTTTTTAGTCGATATATGACCCCAGGATTTGTTTTCAGGGCAGGTGTCATTTACAGGCCTGTAATGATTTGGAATATCCACTGACCATTAGCGCTGGGATTAAAGCTGCTGTTGTGTGAAACGGCCACAAGGTGGCAGCAGTTCTCCCTTACCAAATCTGGTTACTAGGGCAGCAGAGCCTCAATGGAAGTCGCGTTCTAGATTGGAATGTAGAACGGAATGTGCCAGGAGAAAGCCCCTCAAGTTTGTCTCACTACTTCTTGTTCGTGTTTTTAATTTAATTTTTTATTTTTTATTACAGCAAGTTTGGGTACAACGTTTAGCTTGTTGTAGGTGTGCAAAAGGTGGTTCTTTTACACATATACATATGTCTGTTCTTCCTGGGATCCTTTTCCCATGTACGTTATGTCAGAATGTTGAGTAGTCTTCTCTTGGTAGTCCGTAGGTCTTTGGTGATTATATACGTCTACTGTGTTTGTATATGTCTATTAACCCCAATATCGTAATGAATTCAATGCTCACACCTTTCCTTTGGTGAACCATAAGTTTGTTTAATGAATCTGTGATTGCCCTTCTCCGTGGAAATATCTGCCCTGGTATCAATTTATAGGTAACACATATAAGTTATATGATATGATATGTGTCTTTCACTTTCTGACTTACTCCAAGTCACGTGATTACCTCTAGACTCATCTACGGTGCTGCAAATGGCATTGTGTCCTTTTTTTCCTTGGCGAATATTCTGTCTTAGCGAGGTCCATTTTCTGCAATGTGATTCCCTGAGGGCTGAGGATTAGCTGACCTGGGCATCCTGACCCTGCCGGCAATCCCTCCCCAGGTGTGCCTGGGTTGAGGTCAATATAAACAGCACTCCAGGCAGCAATAGCCCCTGCAGCTGTGCCTGACTCCATATTATCTGCCCCGTCAGCAGTCTCGGGGCTGTGCTGGTGGGAGGGTGAGAGTGTCCACGTCTTTATGGTTGGCCCGGTGTGAGTGGGGCTCTGCTGGACTTTCTGCAGGAGTTGCCAGGCTGCCACCTGTAAAGAAGAGGATGTGTCACCCATAACTTACACTGGAATATCTCTCCGGGCTGAGGTGAGTAAGGAAAAAAAGGAGTGGGGGCCGGGACAGGAGGGGTATCTCAGGCAGGGCAATGGAAAGCTTCCAGAAGAGCGCCCGTGGCCAGGACCATCCTGGCTGACCTGCAGGCGCCAAGTTGGCCTGCGTGCTGTCGCTGGTGTGGCTCCACGGCCCTTCCTCTAGGCTTTCAAGCCCTTGTACATATTCAGGTGTTTCACCTGGGAAGGGTGGGAACAGTTCAGCAGCAGCTGGCCTGGGGCTCAGCTCACGTTTACTCACAGAGGCCTCGGCACGGTCCCCCAGCTTTGCAATAAGGACGCTCCTTGCGTGGGCGGGCGGGGCTGCTGGCTCTATGGGAGATGATTCCCCACCTCTGACCAATTTCAGAATTGTTTAAGACTGGAGCAAGTGCCTTGGTAGTGTTTTCCTCTGTATAACTGTTAGGTTCAGTTTTTTTTTTTCTTTTTGTGTTCAAGTTAGAATTTATTCCTCTTTTATGTATTTATAGATATAAGCATGGAAATAATTCATTCTTATAAATACATCAGTGTGAATGGAAGAACTTTTTTCTGTTTTATTTTTACATTTTATTTTTAAAAATTTTGAAATTTAATTTTATTTATTTTTTTATACACTAGGTTATTATTAGTTATCTATTTTATGCATAGACATGTATACAGTTCAATCCCAATCTCCCAACTCATCCCACCACCACCACCCCATGGCTTCCCCCACTTTGTGTCCATACGTTTGTTCTCTACCTCTGTGTCTCTATTTCTGCCCTGCAAACCACTTCATCTGTGGCATTTTTCTAGGTTCCACATATAGGCATTAATATACAATATTTGTTTTTCTCTTTCTGACTTACTTCACTCTGTATGACAGTCTCTAGATCCATCAACTTCTCTACAAATGACTCAGTTTCATTCCTTTTTATGGCTGAGTAATATTCCATTTTATATATGTACCACATCTTTATCCATTCGTCTGTCTGTGGGCATTTAGGTTGCTTCCATTAACTGGCTATTGTAAATAGTGCTGCAATGAACATTGTGGTGAATGTGTCTCTGTGATTTATGGTTTTCTCTGGGTATATGCCCAGAAGTGGGATTGCTGGATCCTATTGTAATTCTGTTTTTAGTTTTTTAAAGGAACCTCCATACTGTTCTCCATAGTGACTGTATCAATTTACATTCCCACCAATAGCGGAAGAGGGTTCCTTTTGTCCACACCCTCCCCAGAATTTGTTGTTTGTAGATTATCGGATGATGCCGATTCTAACAGGTGTGAGGTCTTACCTCATTGTAGTTTTGATTTGCATTTCTCTAATTATTAGTGATGTTGAGCAGCTTTTCATGTGCGTCTTGGCCATCTCTGTGTCTTCTTTGAAGAAACGTCTATTTAGATCTTCTGCCCATTTTTGTATTGGGTTGTTTGTTTTATTAATATTAAGCTGCATGAGCTGTTTATATATATTGGAGATTAAACCTTTGTCCATTGATTCGTTTGTGAAAGTTTTCGCCCATTCTGAGGGTTGACTTTTTCCATTCCCGTTTTTTTAACAAAGAAAGAAAGAAATCAAAAGAAGCAGAACACTAATGTGCGTGAAATATGCCTCTTGAAACTGTCGTTTTGAAATATGGACGTCTTTTGAATTTTTTGGTCGATATATGACCCCAGGATTTGTTTTCAGGGCAGGTGTCATTTACAGGCCTGTAATGATTTGGAATATCCACTGACCATTAGCGCTGGGATTAAAGCTGCTGTTGTGTGAAACGGCCACAAGGTGGCAGCAGTTCTCCCTTACCAAATCTGGTTACTAGGGCAGCAGAGCCTCAATGGAAGTCGCGTTCTAGATTGGTATGTAGAACGGAATGTACCAGGAGAAAGCCCCTCAAGTTTTTCTCACTAATTCTTGTTCGTGTTTTTAATTTAATTTTTTATTTTTTATTGCAGCAAGTTTGAGTACAACGTTTAGCTTGTTGTAGGTGTGCAAGAGGTGGTTCTTTTACACATATACATATGTCTGTTCTTCCTGGGATCCTTTTCCCATGTTCCTTATGACAGAATGTTGAGTAGCCTTCTCTTGGTACTCCGTAGGTCTTTGGTGATTATATACATCTACTGTGTTTGTATATGTCTGTTAACCCCAATATCATAATGAATTCAATCCTCACACCTTTCCTTTGGTGAACCATAAGTTTGTTTAATGAATCTGTGATTGCCCTTCTCCGTGGAAATATCTGCCCTGGTATCAATTTATAGGTAACACCTATAAGTGATATGATATGATATGTGTCTTTCACTTTCTGACTTACTCCAAGTCACGTGATTACCTCTAGACTCATCTACGGTGCTGCAAATGGCATTGTGTGCCTTTTTTCCTTGGCGAATATTCTGTCTTAGCGAGGTCCATTTTCTGCAATGTGATTCCCTGAGGGCTGAGGATTAGCTGACCGGGGCAGCCTGACCCTGCCGGCAAGCCCTCCCCAGGTGTGCCTGGGTTGAGGTCAATATAAACAGCACTCCAGGCAGCAATAGCCCCTGCAGCTGTGCCTGACTCCATATTCTCTGCCCCGTCAGCAGTCTCGCGGCTGTGCTGGTGGGAGGGTGTGAGGGTCCACGGCTTTGTGGGTGGCCCGGTGTGAGTGGGGCTCTGCTGGACTTTCTGCAGGAGTTGCCAGGCTGCCACCTGTAAAGAAGAGGATGTGTCATCCATAACTTCCACTGGAGTATGTCTCCGGGCTGAGGTGAGTAAGGAAAAAAAAGAGTGGGGGCCGGGACAGGAGGGGTATCTCAGGCAGGGCAATGGAAATCTTCCAGAAGAGCGCCCGTGGCCAGGACCATCCTGGCTGACCTGCAGGCACCAAGTTGGCCTGCGTGCTTTCACTGGTGTGGCTCCACGGCCCTTCCTCTAGGCTTTCAAGCCCTTGTACATATTCAGGTGTTTCACCTGGGAAGGGTGGGAACAGTTCAGCAGCAGCTGGCCTGGGGCTCAGCTCACGTTTACTCACAGAGGCCTCGGCACGGTCCCCCAGCTTTGCAATAAGGACGCTCCTTGCGTGGGCGGGTGGGGCTGCTGGCTGTATGGGAGATGATTCCCCACCTCTGACCAATTTCAGAATTGTTTACCACTGGAGCAAGTGCCTTGGTAGTGTTTTCCTCTGTATAACTGTTAGGTTCAGTTTTTTTTTTCTTTTTGGGTTCAAGTTAGATTTTATTCCTCTTTTATGTATTTATAGATATAAGCATGGAAATAATTCATTGTTATAAATACATCAGTGTGAATGGATAAACTTTTTTTCTGTTTTATTTTTACATTTTATTTTTAAAAATTTTGAAATTTAATTTTATTTATTTTTTTATACACTAGGTTATTATTAGTTATCTATTTTATGCATAGACATGTATACAGGTCAATCCCAATCTCCCAACTCATCCCACCACCACCACCCCATGGCTTCCCCCACTTTGTGTCCATACGTTTGTTCTCTACCTCTGTGTCTCTATTTCTGCCCTGCAAACCAGTTCATCTGTAGCATTTTTCTAGGTTCCACATATAGGCATTAATATACAATATTTGTTTTTCTCTTTCTGACTTACTTCACTCTGTATGACAGTCTGTAGATCCATCAACATCACTACAAATGACTCAGTTTCATTCCTTTTTATGGCTGAGTAATATTCCATTTTATATATGTACCACATCTTTATCCATTCGTCTCTCTGTGGGCATTTAGGTTGCTTCCATTACCTGGCTATTGTAAATAGTGCTGCAATGAACATTGTGGTGAATGTGTCTCTGTGATTTATGGTTTTCTCTGGGTATATGCCCAGAAGTGGGATTGCTGGATCCTATGGTAATTCTCTTTTTAGTTTTTTAAAGGAACCTCCATACTGTTCTCCATAGTGACTGTATCAATTTACATTCCCACCAATAGCGGAAGAGGGTTCCTTTTGTCCACACCCTCCCCAGAATTTGTTGTTTGTAGATTATCTGATGATGCCGATTCTAACAGGTGTGAGGTCTTACCTCATTGTAGTTTTGATTTGCATTTCTCTAATAATTAGTGATGTTGAGCAGCTTTTCATGTGCGTCTTGGCCATCTCTGTGTCTTCTTTGAAGAAACGTCTATTTAGATCTTCTGCCCATTTTTGTACTGGGTTGTTTGTTGTATTAATATTAAGCTGCATGAGCTGTATATATATATTGGAGATTAAACCTTTGCCCATTGATTCGTTTGTGAACGTTTTCGCCCCTTCTGAGGGTTACCTTTTTCCATTCCCATTTTTTTAACAAAGAAAGAAAGAAAGCAAAAGAATCAGAACACTAATGTGCGTGAAATATGCCTCTTGAAACTGTCGTTTTGAAATATGGACGTCTTTTGAATTTTTTGGTCGATATATGACCCCAGGATTTGTTTTCAGGGCAGGTGTCATTTACAGGCCTGTAATTATTTGGAATATCCACTGACCATTAGCGCTGGGATTAAAGCTGCTGTTGTGTGAAACGGCCACAAGGTGGCAGCAGTGCTCCCTTACCAAATCTGGTTACTAGGGCAGCAGAGCCTCAATGGAAGTCGCGTTCTAGATTGGAATGTAGAACGGAATGTACAAGGAGAAAGCCCCTCAAGTTTTTCTCACTAATTCTTGTTCGTGTTTTTAATTTAATTTTTTATTTTTTATTGCAGCAAGTTTGAGTAAAACGTTTAGCTTGTTGTAGGTGTGCAAGAGGTGGTTCTTTTACACATATACATATGTCTGTTCTTCCTGGGATCCTTTTCCCATGTACGTTATGACAGAATGTTGAGTAGTCTTCTCTTGGTACTCCGTAGGTCTTTGGTGATTATATATGTCTACTGTGTTTGTATATGTCTGTTAACCCCAATATCGTAATGAATTCAATCCTCACACCTTTCCTTTGGTGAACCATAAGTTTGTTTAATGAATCTGTGATTGCCCTTCTCCGTGGAAATATCTGCCCCGGTATCGATTTATAGGTAACACCTATAAGTGATATGATATGATATGTGTCTTTCACTTTCTGACTTACTCCAAGTCACGTGATTACCTCTAGACTCATCTACGGTGCTGCAAATGGCATTGTGTGCTTCTTTTCCTTGGCGAATATTCTGTCTTAGCGAGGTCCATTTTCTGCAATGTGATTCCCTGAGTGCTGAGGATTAGCTGACCTGGGCAGCCTGACCCTGCCGGCAAGCCCTCCCCCGGTGTGCCTGGGTTGAGGTCAATATAAACAGCACTCCAGGCAGCAATAGCCCCTGAAGCTGTGCCTGACTCCATATTCTCTGCCCCGTCAGCAGTCTCGCGGCTGTGCTGGTGGGAGGGTGTGAGGGTCCATGGCTTTGTGGGTGGCCCGGTGTGAGTGGGGCTCTGCTGGACTTTCTGCAGGAGTTGCCAGGCTGCCACCTGTAAAGAAGAGGATGTGTCATCCATAACGTCCACTGGAGTATCTCTCCGGGCTGAGGTGAGTAAGGAAAAAAAGGAGTGGGGGCCGGGACAGGAGGGGTATCTCAGGCAGGGCAATGGAAAGCTTCCAGAAGAGCGCCCGTGGCCAGGACCATCCTGGCTGACCTGCAGGCACCAAGTTGGCCTGCGTGCTTTCGCTGGTGTGGCTCCACGGCCCTTCCTCTAGGCTTTCAAGCCCTTGTACATATTCAGGTGTTTCACCTGGGAAGGGTGGGAACAGTTCAGCAGCAGCTGGCCTGGGGCTCAGCTCACGTTTACTCACAGAGGCCTCGGCACGGTCCCCCAGCTTTGCAATAAGGACGCTCCTTGCGTGGGCGGGTGGGGCTGCTGGCTCTATGGGAGATGATTCCCCACCTCTGACCAATTTCGGAATTGTTTACCACTGGAACAACTGCCTTGGTAGTGTTTTTCTCTGTATAACTGTTAGGTTCAGTTTTTTTTTTCTTTTTTGGTTCAAGTTAGATTTTATTCCTCTTTTATGTATTTATGGATATAAGCATGGAAATAATTCATTCTTATAAATACATCAGTGTGAATGGAAGAACATTGTTTCTGTTTTATTTTTAAATTTTATTTTTAAAATTTTTGAAATTTAATTTTATTTATTTTTTTTTATACAGTAGGTTATTATTAGTTATCTATTTTATGCATAGACATGTATACAGGTCAATCCCAATCTCCCAACTCATCCCACCACCACCACCCCATGGCTTCCCCCACTTTGTGTCCATACGTTTGTTCTCTACCTCTGTGTCTCTATTTCTGCCCTTTAAACCAGTTCATCTGTAGCATTTTTCTAGGTTCCACATATAGGCATTAATATACAATATTTGTTTTTCTCTTTCTGACTTACTTCACTATGTATGACAGTCTCTAGATCCATCAACTTCTCTACAAATGACCCAGTTTCATTCCTTTTTATGGCTGAGTAATATTCCATTTTATATATGTACCACATCTTTATCCATTCGTCTGTCTGTGGGCATTTAGGTTGCTTCCATTACCTGGCTATTGTAAATAGTGCTGCAATGAACATTGTGGTGAATGTGTCTTTGTGGTTTATGGTTTTCTCTGGGTATATGCCCAGAAGTGGGATTGCTGGATCCTATTGTAATTCTGTTTTTAGTTTTTTAAAGGAACCTCCATACTGTTCTCCATAGTGACTGTATCAATTTACATTCCCACCAATAGCGGAAGAGGGTTCCTTTTGTCCACACCCTCCCCAAAATTTGTTGTTTGTAGATTATCGGATGATGCCGATTCTAACAGGTGTGAGGTCTTACCTCATTGTAGTTTTGATTTGCATTTCTCTAATTATTAGTGATGTTGAGCAGCTTTTCATGTGCGTCTTGGCCATCTCTGTGTCTTCTTTGAAGAAACGTCTATTTAGATCTTCTGCCCATTTTTGTATTGGGTTGTTTGTTTTATTAATATTAAGCTGCATGAGCTGTTTATATATATTGGAGATTAAACCTTTGTCCATTGATTCGTTTGTGAAAGTTTTCGCCCATTCTGAGGGTTGACTTTTTCCATTCCCGTTTTTTTAACAAAGAAAGAAAGAAATCAAAAGAAGCAGAACACTAATGTGCGTGAAATATGCCTCTTGAAACTGTCGTTTTGAAATATGGACGTCTTTTGAATTTTTTGGTCGATATATGACCCCAGGATTTGTTTTCAGGGCAGGTGTCATTTACAGGCCTGTAATGATTTGGAATATCCACTGACCATTAGCGCTGGGATTAAAGCTGCTGTTGTGTGAAACGGCCACAAGGTGGCAGCAGTTCTCCCTTACCAAATCTGGTTACTAGGGCAGCAGAGCCTCAATGGAAGTCGCGTTCTAGATTGGAATGTAGAACGGAATGTACCAGGAGAAAGCCCCTCAAGTTTTTCTCACTAATTCTTGTTCGTGTTTTTAATTTAATTTTTTATTTTTTATTGCAGCAAGTTTGAGTACAACGTTTAGCTTGTTGTAGGTGTGCAAGAGGTGGTTCTTTTACACATATACATATGTCTGTTCTTCCTGGGATCCTTTTCCCATGTTCCTTATGACAGAATGTTGAGTAGCCTTCTCTTGGTACTCCGTAGGTCTTTGGTGATTATATACGTCTACTGTGTTTGTATATGTCTGTTAACCCCAATATCATAATGAATTCAATCCTCACACCTTTCCTTTGGTGAACCATAAGTTTGTTTAATGAATCTTTGATTGCCCTTCTCCGTGGAAATATCTGCCCTGGTATCAATTTATAGGTAACACCTATAAGTGATATGATATGATATGTGTCTTTCACTTTCTGACTTACTCCAAGTCACGTGATTACCTCTAGACTCATCTACGGTGCTGCAAATGGCATTGTGTGCCTTTTTTCCTTGGCGAATATTCTGTCTTAGCGAGGTCCATTTTCTGCAATGTGATTCCCTGAGGGCTGAGGATTAGCTGACCGGGGCAGCCTGACCCTGCCGGCAAGCCCTCCCCAGGTGTGCCTGGGTTGAGGTCAATATAAACAGCACTCCAGGCAGCAATAGCCCCTGCAGCTGTGCCTGACTCCATATTCTCTGCCCCGTCAGCAGTCTCGCGGCTGTGCTGGTGGGAGGGTGTGAGGGTCCACGGCTTTGTGGGTGGCCCGGAGTGAGTGGGGCTCTGCTGGACTTTCTGCAGGAGTTGCCAGGCTGCCACCTGTAAAGAAGAGGATGTGTCATCCATAACTTCCACTGGAGTATGTCTCCGGGCTGAGGTGAGTAAGGAAAAAAAAGAGTGGGGGCCGGGACAGGAGGGGTATCTCAGGCAGGGCAATGGAAATCTTCCAGAAGAGCGCCCGTGGCCAGGACCATCCTGGCTGACCTGCAGGCACCAAGTTGGCCTGCGTGCTTTCGCTGGTGTGGCTCCACGGCCCTTCCTCTAGGCTTTCAAGCCCTTGTACATATTCAGGTGTTTCACCTGGGAAGGGTGGGAACAGTTCAGCAGCAGCTGGCCTGGGGCTCAGCTCACGTTTACTCACAGAGGCCTCGGCACGGTCCCCCAGCTTTGCAATAAGGACGCTCCTTGCGTGGGCGGGTGGGGCTGCTGGCTGTATGGGAGATGATTCCCCACCTCTGACCAATTTCAGAATTGTTTACCACTGGAGCAAGTGCCTTGGTAGTGTTTTCCTCTGTATAACTGTTAGGTTCAGTTTTTTTTTTCTTTTTGGGTTCAAGTTAGATTTTATTCCTCTTTTATGTATTTATAGATATAAGCATGGAAATAATTCATTGTTATAAATACATCAGTGTGAATGGATAAACTTTTTTTCTGTTTTATTTTTACATTTTATTTTTAAAAATTTTGAAATTTAATTTTATTTATTTTTTTATACACTAGGTTATTATTAGTTATCTATTTTATGCATAGACATGTATACAGGTCAATCCCAATCTCCCAACTCATCCCACCACCACCACCCCATGGCTTCCCCCACTTTGTGTCCATACGTTTGTTCTCTACCTCTGTGTCTCTATTTCTGCCCTGCAAACCAGTTCATCTGTAGCATTTTTCTAGGTTCCACATATAGGCATTAATATACAATATTTGTTTTTCTCTTTCTGACTTACTTCACTCTGTATGACAGTCTGTAGATCCATCAACATCTCTACAAATGACTCAGTTTCATTCCTTTTTATGGCTGAGTAATATTCCATTTTATATATGTACCACATCTTTATCCATTCGTCTCTCTGTGGGCATTTAGGTTGCTTCCATTACCTGGCTATTGTAAATAGTGCTGCAATGAACATTGTGGTGAATGTGTCTCTGTGATTTATGGTTTTCTCTGGGTATATGCCCAGAAGTGGGATTGCTGGATCCTATGGTAATTCTCTTTTTAGTTTTTTAAAGGAACCTCCATACTGTTCTCCATAGTGACTGTATCAATTTACATTCCCACCAATAGCGGAAGAGGGTTCCTTTTGTCCACACCCTCCCCAGAATTTGTTGTTTGTAGATTATCTGATGATGCCGATTCTAACAGGTGTGAGGTCTTACCTCATTGTAGTTTTGATTTGCATTTCTCTAATAATTAGTGATGTTGAGCAGCTTTTCATGTGCGTCTTGGCCATCTCTGTGTCTTCTTTGAAGAAACGTCTATTTAGATCTTCTGCCCATTTTTGTACTGGGTTGTTTGTTGTATTAATATTAAGCTGCATGAGCTGTATATATATATTGGAGATTAAACCTTTGCCCATTGATTCGTTTGTGAACGTTTTCGCCCCTTCTGAGGGTTACCTTTTTCCATTCCCATTTTTTTAACAAAGAAAGAAAGAAAGCAAAAGAATCAGAACACTAATGTGCGTGAAATATGCCTCTTGAAACTGTCGTTTTGAAATATGGACGTCTTTTGAATTTTTTGGTCGATATATGACCCCAGGATTTGTTTTCAGGGCAGGTGTCATTTACAGGCCTGTAATTATTTGGAATATCCACTGACCATTAGCGCTGGGATTAAAGCTGCTGTTGTGTGAAACGGCCACAAGGTGGCAGCAGTGCTCCCTTACCAAATCTGGTTACTAGGGCAGCAGAGCCTCAATGGAAGTCGCGTTCTAGATTGGAATGTAGAACGGAATGTACAAGGAGAAAGCCCCTCAAGTTTTTCTCACTAATTCTTGTTCGTGTTTTTAATTTAATTTTTTATTTTTTATTGCAGCAAGTTTGAGTAAAACGTTTAGCTTGTTGTAGGTGTGCAAGAGGTGGTTCTTTTACACATATACATATGTCTGTTCTTCCTGGGATCCTTTTCCCATGTACGTTATGACAGAATGTTGAGTAGTCTTCTCTTGGTACTCCGTAGGTCTTTGGTGATTATATATGTCTACTGTGTTTGTATATGTCTGTTAACCCCAATATCGTAATGAATTCAATCCTCACACCTTTCCTTTGGTGAACCATAAGTTTGTTTAATGAATCTGTGATTGCCCTTCTCCGTGGAAATATCTGCCCCGGTATCGATTTATAGGTAACACCTATAAGTGATATGATATGATATGTGTCTTTCACTTTCTGACTTACTCCAAGTCACGTGATTACCTCTAGACTCATCTACGGTGCTGCAAATGGCATTGTGTGATTCTTTTCCTTGGCGAATATTCTGTCTTAGCGAGGTCCATTTTCTGCAATGTGATTCCCTGAGTGCTGAGGATTAGCTGACCTGGGCAGCCTGACCCTGCCGGCAAGCCCTCCCCCGGTGTGCCTGGGTTGAGGTCAATATAAACAGCACTCCAGGCAGCAATAGCCCCTGAAGCTGTGCCTGACTCCATATTCTCTGCCCCGTCAGCAGTCTCGCGGCTGTGCTGGTGGGAGGGTGTGAGGGTCCATGGCTTTGTGGGTGGCCCGGTGTGAGTGGGGCTCTGCTGGACTTTCTGCAGGAGTTGCCAGGCTGCCACCTGTAAAGAAGAGGATGTGTCATCCATAACGTCCACTGGAGTATCTCTCCGGGCTGAGGTGAGTAAGGAAAAAAAGGAGTGGGGGCCGGGACAGGAGGGGTATCTCAGGCAGGGCAATGGAAAGCTTCCAGAAGAGCGCCCGTGGCCAGGACCATCCTGGCTGACCTGCAGGCACCAAGTTGGCCTGCGTGCTTTCGCTGGTGTGGCTCCACGGCCCTTCCTCTAGGCTTTCAAGCCCTTGTACATATTCAGGTGTTTCACCTGGGAAGGGTGGGAACAGTTCAGCAGCAGCTGGCCTGGGGCTCAGCTCACGTTTACTCACAGAGGCCTCGGCACGGTCCCCCAGCTTTGCAATAAGGACGCTCCTTGTGTGGGCGGGCGGGGCTGCTGGCTCTATGGGAGATGATTCCCCACCTCTGACCAATTTCGGAATTGTTTACCACTGGAACAACTGCCTTGGTAGTGTTTTCCTCTGTATAACTGTTAGGTTCAGTTTTTTTTTTCTTTTTTGGTTCAAGTTAGATTTTATTCCTCTTTTATGTATTTATGGATATAAGCATGGAAATAATTCATTCTTATAAATACATCAGTGTGAATGGAAAAACATTTTTTCTGTTTTATTTTTAAATTTTATTTTTAAAATTTTTGAAATTTAATTTTGTTTATTTTTTTTATACAGTAGGTTATTATTAGTTATCTATTTTATGCATAGACATGTATACAGGTCAATCCCAATCTCCCAACTCATCCCACCACCACCACCCCATGGCTTCCCCCACTTTGTGTCCATACGTTTGTTCTCTACCTCTGTGTCTCTATTTCTGCCCTTTAAACCAGTTCATCTGTAGCATTTTTCTAGGTTCCACATATAGGCATTAATATACAATATTTGTTTTTCTCTTTCTGACTTACTTCACTATGTATGACAGTCTCTAGATCCATCAACTTCTCTACAAATGACCCAGTTTCATTCCTTTTTATGGCTGAGTAATATTCCATTTTATATATGTACCACATCTTTATCCATTCGTCTGTCTGTGGGCATTTAGGTTGCTTCCATTACCTGGCTGTTGTAAATAGTGCTGCAATGAACATTGTGGTGAATGTGTCTTTGTGATTTATGGTTTTCTCTGGGTATATGCCCAGAAGTGGGATTGCTGGATCCTATTGTAATTCTCTTTTTAGTTTTTTAAAGGAACCTCCATACTGTTCTCCATAGTGACTGTATCAATTTACATTCCCACCAATAGCGGAAGAGGGTTCCTTTTGTCCACACCCTCCCCAGAATTTGTTGTTTGTAGATTATCGGATGATGCCGTTTCTAACAGGTGTGAGGTCTTACCTCATTGTAGTTTTGATTTGCATTTCTCTAATAATTAGTGATGTTGAGCAGCTTTTCATGTGCGTCTTGGCCATCTCTGTGTCTTCTTTGAAGAAACGTCTATTTAGATCTTCTGCCCATTTTTGTATTGGGTTGTTTGTTGTATTAATATTAAGCTGCATGAGCTGTATATATATATTGGAGATTAAACCTTTGTCCATTGATTCGTTTGTGAAAGTTTTCGCCCCTTCTGAGGGTTACCTTTTTCCATTCCCGTTTTTTTAACAAAGAAAGAAAGAAAGCAAAAGAATCAGAACACTAATGTGCGGGAAATATGCCTCTTGAAACTGTCGTTTTGAAATATGGACGTCTTTTGAATTTTTTGGTCGATATATGACCCCAGGATTTGTTTTCTGGGCAGGTGTCATTTACAGGCCTCTAATGATTTGGAATATCCACTGACCATTAGCGCTGGGATTAAAGCTGCTGTTGTGTGAAACGGCCACAAGGTGGCAGCAGTGCTCCCTTACCAAATCTGGTTACTAGGGCAGCAGAGCCTCAATGGAAGTCGCGTTCTAGATTGGAATGTAGAACGGAATGTACCTGGAGAAATCCCCTCAAGTTTTTCTCACTAATTCTTGTTCGTGTTTTTAATTTAATTTTTTATTTTTTATTGCAGCAAGTTTGAGTACAACGTTTAGCTTGTTGTAGGTGTGCAAGAGGTGGTTCTTTTACACATATACATATGTCTGTTCTTCCTGGGATACTTTTCCCATGTACGTTATGACAGAATGTTGAGTACTCTTCTCTTGGTACTCCGTAGGTCTTTGGTGATTATATATGTCTACTGTGTTTGTATATGTCTGTTAACCCCAATATCGTAATGAATTCAATGCTCACACCTTTCCTTTGGTGAACCATAAGTTTGTTTAATGAATCTGTGATGGCCCTTCTCCGTGGAAATATCTGCCCTGGTATCAATTTATAGGTAACACCTATAAGTGATATGATATGATATGTGTCTTTCACTTTCTGACTTACTCCAAGTCACGTGATTACCTCTAGACTCATCTACGGTGCTGCAAATGGCATTGTGTGCTTCTTTTCCTTGGCGAATATTCCGTCTTAGCGTGGTCCATTTTCTGCAATGTGATTCCCTGAGGGCTGAGGATTAGCTGACCTGGGCAGCCTGACCCTGCCGGCAAGCCCTCCCCAGGTGTGCCTGGGTTGAGGTCAATATAAACAGCACTCCAGGCAGCAATAGCCCCTGCAGCTGTGCCTGACTCCATATTCTCTGCCCCGTCAGCAGTCTCGGGGCTGTGCTGGTGGGAGGGTGTGAGGGTCCACGGCTTTGTGGGTGGCCCGGTGTGAGTGGGGCTCTGCTGGACTTTCTGCAGGAGTTGCCAGGCTGCCACCTGTAAAGAAGAGGATGTGTCACCCATAACTTCCACTGGAGTATCTCTCCGGGCTGAGGTGAGGAAGGAAAAAAAGAGTGGGGGCCGGGACAGGAGGGGTATCTCAGGCAGGGCAATGGAAAGCTTCCAGAAGAGCGCCCGTGGCCAGGACCATCCTGGCTGACCTGCAGGCACCAAGTTGGCCTGCGTGCTTTCGCTGGTGTGGCTCCACGGCCCTTCCTCTAGGCTTTCAAGCCCTTGTACATATTCAGGTGTTTCCCCTGGGAAGGGTGGGAACAGTTCAGCAGCAGCTGGCCTGGGGCTCAGCTCACGTTTACTCACAGATGCTTCGGCACGGTCCCCCAGCTTTGCAATAAGGACGCTCCTTGCGTGGGCGGGCGGGGCTGCTGGCTGTATGGGAGATGATTCCCCACCTCTGACCAATTTCAGAATTGTTTACCACTGGAGCAAGTGCCTTGGTAGTGTTTTCCTCTGTATAACTGTTAGGTTCAGTTTTTTTTTTTTCTTTTTTGTTTCAAGTTAGATTTTATTCCTCTTTTATGTATTTATGGATATAAGCATGGAAATAATTCATTCTTATAAATACATCAGTGTGAATGGAAGAACTTTTTTTCTGTTTTATTTTTACATTTTATTTTTATAAATTTTGAAATTTAATTTTATTTATTTTTTTATACACTAGGTTATTATTAGTTATCTATTTTATGCATAGACATGTATACAGGTCAATCCCAATCTCCCAACTCATCCCACCACCACCACCCCATGGCTTCCCCCACTTTGTGTCCATACGTTTGTTCTCTACCTCTGTGTCTCTATTTCTGCCCTGCAAACCAGTTCATCTGTAGCATTTTTCTAGGTTCCACATATAGGCATTAATATACAATATTTGTTTTTCTCTTGCTGACTTACTTCACTCTGTATGACAGTCTCTAGATCCATCAACTTCTCTACAAATGACTCAGTTTCATTCCTTTTTATGGCTGAGTAATATTCCATTTTATATATGTACCACCTCTTTATCCATTCGTCTGTCTGTGGGCATTTAGGTTGCTTCCATTACCTGGCTATTGTAAATAGTGCTGCAATGAACATTGTGGTGAATGTGTCTCTGTGATTTATGGTTTTCTCTGGGTATATGCCCAGAAGTGGGATTGCTGGATCCTATGGTAATTCTCTTTTTAGTTTTTTAAAGGAACCTCCATACTGTTCTCCATAGTGACTGTATCAATTTACATTCCCACCAATAGCGGAAGAGGGTTCCTTTTGTCCACACCCTCCCCAGAATTTGTTTGTAGATTATCTGATGATGCCGATTCTAACAGGTGTGAGGTCTTACCTCATTGTAGTTTTGATTTGCATTTCTCTAATAATTAGTGATGTTGAGCAGCTTTTCATGTGCGTCTTGGCCATCTCTGTGTCTTCTTTGAAGAAACGTCTATTTAGATCTTCTGCCCATTTTAGTATTGGGTTGTTTGTTGTATTAACATTAAGCTGCATGAGCTGTATATATATATTGGAGATTAAACCTTTGTCCATTGATTCGTTTGTGAACGTTTTCGCCCCTTCTGAGGGTTACCTTTTTCCATTCCCGTTTTTTTAACAAAGAAAGAAAGAAAGCAAAAGAATCAGAACACTAATGTGCGTGAAATATGCCTCTTGAAACTGTCGTTTTGAAATATGGACGTCTTTTGAATTTTTTGGTCGATATATGACCCCAGGATTTGTTTTCAGGGCAGGTGTCATTTACAGGCCTGTAATGATTTGGAATATCCACTGACCATTAGCGCTGGGATTAAAGCTGCTGTTGTGTGAAACGGCCACAAGGTGGCAGCAGTTCTCCCTTACCAAATCTGGTTACTAGGGCAGCAGAGCCTCAATGGAAGTCGCGTTCTAGATTGGAATGTAGAACGGAATGTGCCAGGAGAAAGCCCCTCAAGTTTGTCTCACTATTCTTGTTCGTGTTTTTAATTTAATTTTTTATTTTTTATTACAGCAAGTTTGAGTACAACGTTTAGCTTGTTGTAGGTGTGCAAGAGGTGGTTGTTTTACACATATACATATGTCTGTTCTTCCTGGGATCCTTTTCCCATGTACGTTATGACAGAATGTTGAGTAGTCTTCTCTTGGTACTCCGTAGGTCTTTGGTGATTATATACGTCTACTGTGTTTGTATATGTCTGTTAACCCCAATATCGTAATGAATTCAATCCTCACACCTTTCCTTTGGTGAACCATAAGTTTGTTTAATGAATCTGTGATTGCCCTTCTCCGTGGAAATATCTGCCCTGGTATCCATTTTTAGGTAACACCTATAAGTGATATGATATGATATGTGTCTTTCACTTTCTGACTTACTCCAAGTCACGTGATTACCTCTAGACTCATCTACGGTGCTGCAAATGGCATTGTGTGCTTCTGTTCCTTGGCGAATATTCTGTCTTAGCGAGGTCCATTTTCTGCAATGTGATTCCCTGAGGGCTGAGGATTAGCTGACCTGGGCAGCCTGACCCTGCCGGCAAGCCCTCCCCAGGTGTGCCTGGGTTGAGGTCAATATAAACAGCACTCCAGGCAGCAATAGCCCCTGCAGCTGGGCCTGACTCCATATTCTCTGCCCCGTCAGCAGTCTCGGGGCTGTGCTGGTGGGAGGGTGTGAGGGTCCACGGCTTTGTGGGTGGCCCGGTGTGAGTGGGGCTCTGCTGGCCTTTCTGCAGGAGTTGCCAGGCTGCCACCTGTAAAGAAGAGGATGTGTCACCCATAACTTCCACTGGAGTATCTCTCCAGGCCTAGGTGAGGAAGGAAAAAAAGGAGTGGGGGCCGGGACAGGAGGGGTATCTCAGGCAGGGCAATGGAAAGCTTCCAGAAGAGCCCCCGTGGCCAGGACCATCCTGGCTGACCTGCAGGCACCAAGTTGGCCTGCGTGCTTTCGCTGGTGTGGCACCACGGCCCTTCCTCTTGGCTTTCAAGCCCTTGTACATATTCAGGTGTTTCACCTGGGAAGGGTGGGAACAGTTCAGCAGCAGCTGGCCTGGGGCTCAGCTCACGTTTACTCACAGAGGCCTCGGCACGGTCACCCAGCTTTGCAATAAGGACGCTCCTTGCGTGGGCGGGTGGGGCTGCTGGCTGTATGGGAGATGATTCCCCACCTCTGACCAATTTCAGAATTGTTTTCCACTGGAGCAAGTGCCTTGGTAGTGTTTTCCTCTGTATAACTGTTAGGTTCAGTTTTTTTTTTCCTTTTTGGGTTCAAGTTAGATTTTATTCCTCTTTTATGTATTTATAGATATAAGCATGGAAATAATTCATTCTTATAAATACATCAGTGTGAATGGAAGAACTTTTTTTCAGTTTTATTTTTACATTTTATTTTTAAAAATTTTGAAATTTAATTTTACTTATTTTTTTATACACTAGGTTATTATTAGTTATCTATTTTATGCATAGACATGTATACAGGTCAATCCCAATCTCCCAACTCATCCCACCACCACCACCCCATGGCTTCCCCCACTTTGTGTCGATACGTTTGTTCTCTACCTCTGTGTCTCTATTTCTGCCCTGCAAACCAGTTCATCTGTAGCATTTTTCTAGGTTCCACATATAGGCATTAATATACAATATTTGTTTTTCTCTTTCTGACTTACTTCACTCTGTATGACAGTCTCTAGATCCATCAACTTCTCTACAAATGACTCAGTTTCATTCCTTTTTATGGCTGAGTAATATTCCATTTTATATATGTACCACATCTTTATCCATTCGTCTGTCTGTGGCCATTTAGGTTGCTTCCATTACCTGGCTATTGTAAATAGTACTGCAATGCACATTGTGGTGAAGGTGTCTCTGTGATTTATGGTTTTCTCTGGGTATATGCCCAGAAGTGGGATTGCTGGATCCTATGGTAATTCTCTTTTTAGTTTTTTAAAGGAACCTCCATACTGTTCTCCATAGTGACTGTATCAATTTACATTCCCACCAATAGCGGAAGAGGGTTCCTTTTGTCCACACCCTCCCCAGAATTTGTTGTTTGTAGATTATCTGATGATGCCGATTCTAACAGGTGTGAGGTCTTACCTCATTGTAGTTTTGATTTGCATTTCTCTAATAATTAGTGATGTTGAGCAGCTTTTCATGTGCGTCTTGGCCATCTCTGTGTCTTCTTTGAAGAAACGTCTATTTAGATCTTCTGCCCATTTTTGTATTGGGTTGTTTGTTGTATTAATATTAAGCTGCATGAGCTGTATATATATATTGGAGATTAAACCTTTGTCCATTGATTCGTTTGTGAACGTTTTCGCCCCTTCTGAGGGTTACCTTTTTCCATTCCCGTTTTTTTAACAAAGAAAGAAAGAAAGCAAAAGAATCAGAACACTAATGTGCGTGAAATATGCCTCTTGAAACTGTCGTTTTGAAATATGGACGTCTTTTGAATTTTTTGGTCGATATATGACCCCAGGATTTGTTTTCAGGGCAGGTGTCATTTACAGGCCTGTAATGATTTGGAATATCCACTGACCATTAGCGCTGGGATTAAAGCTGCTGTTGTGTGAAACGGCCACAAGGTCGCAGCAGTTCTCCCTTACCAAATCTGGTTACTAGGGCAGCAGAGCCTCAATGGAAGTCGCGTTCTAGATTGGAATGTAGAACGGAATGTGCTAGGAGAAAGCCCCTCAAGTTTGTCTCACTACATCTTGTTCGTGTTTTTAATTTAATTTTTTATTTTTTATTACAGCAAGTTTGAGTACAACGTTTAGCTTGTTGTAGGTGTGCAAGAGGTGGTTCTTTTACACATATACATATGTCTGTTCTTCCTGGGATCCTTTTCCCATGTACGTTATGACAGAATGTTGAGTAGTCTTCTCGGTACTCCGTAGGTCTTTGGTGATTATATACGTCTACTGTGTTTGTATATGTCTGTTAACCCCAATATCATAATGAATTCAATCCTCACACCTTTCTTTTGGTGAACCATAAGTTTGTTTAATGAATCTGTGATTGCCCTTCTCCGTGGAAATATCTGCCCTGGTATCAATTTATAGGTAACACCTATAAGTGATATGATATGATATGTGTCTTTCACTTTCTGACTTACTCCAAGTCACGTGATTACCTCTAGACTCATCTACGGTGCTGCAAATGGCATTGTGTGCTTTTTTTCCTTGGCTAATATTCTGTCTTAGCGAGGTCCATTTTCTGCAATGTGATTCCCTGAGGGCTGAGGATTAGCTGACCTGGGCAGCCTGACCCTGCCGGCAAGCCCTCCCCAGGTGTGCCTGGTTTGAGGACAATAGAAACAGCACTCCAGGCAGCAATAGCCCCTGCAGCTGTGCCTGACTCCATATTCTCTGCCCCGTCAGCAGTCTCGGGGCTGTGCTGGTGGGAGGGTGTGAGGGTCCACGGCTTTGTTGGTGGCCCGGTGTGAGTGGGGATCTGCTGGACTTTCTGCAGGAGTTGCCAGGCTGCCACCTGTAAAGAAGAGGATGTGTCACCCATAACTTCCACTGGAGTATCTCTCCGGGCTGAGGTGAGTAAGGAAAAAAAAGGAGTGGGGGCCGGGACAGGAGGGGTATCACAGGCAGGGCAATGGCAAGCTTCCAGAAGAGCGCCCGTGGCCAGGACCATCCTGGCTGACCTGCAGGCACCAAGTTGGCCTGCGTGCTTTCGCTGGTGTGGCTCCACGGCCCTTCCTCTAGGCTTTCAAGCCCTTGTACATATTCAGGTGTTTCACCTGGGAAGGGTGGGAACAGTTCAGCAGCAGCTGGCCTGGGGCTCAGCTCACGTTTACTCACAGAGGCCTCGGCACGGTCCCCCAGCTTTGCAATAAGGACGCTCCTTGCGTGGGCGGGTGGGGCTGCTGGCTCTATGGGAGATGATTCCCCACCTCTGACCAATTTCAGAATTGTTTACCACTGGAGCAAGTGCCTTGGTGGTGTTTTCCTCTGTATAACTGTTAGGTTCAGTTTTTTTTTTTTTCTTTTTTGGTTCAAGTTAGATTTTATTCCTCTTTTATGTGTTTATAGATATAAGCATGGAAATAATTCATTCTTATAAATACATCAGTGTGAATGGAAGAACTTTTTTTCTGTATTATTTTTACATTTTATTTTTAAAAATTTTGAAATATAATTTTATTTATTTTTTAATAAACTAGGTTATTATTAGTTATCTATTTTATGCATAGACATGTATACAGGTCAATCCCAATCTCCCAACTCATCCCACCACCACCACCCCATGGCTTCCCCCACTTTGTGTCGATACGTTTGTTCTCTACCTCTGTGTCTCTATTTCTGCCCTGCAAACCAGTTCATCTGTAGCATTTTTCTAGGTTCCACATATAGGCATTAATATACAATATTTGTTTTTCTCTTTCTGACTTACTTCACTCTGTATGACAGTCTCTAGATCCATCAACTTCTCTACAAATGACTCAGTTTCATTCCTTTTTATGGCTGAGTAATATTCCATTTTATATATGTACCACATCTTTATCCATTCGTCTGTCTGTGGCCATTTAGGTTGCTTCCATTACCTGGCTATTGTAAATAGTGCTGCAATGCACATTGTGGTGAATGTGTCCCTGTGATTTATGGTTTTCTCTGGGTATATGCCCAGAAGTGGGATTGCTGGATCCTATGTTAATTCTCTTTTTAGTTTTTTAAAGGAACCTCCATACTGCTCTCCATAGTGACTGTATCAATTTACATTCCCACCAATAGCGGAAGAGGGTTCCTTTTGTCCACACCCTCCCCAGAATTTGTTGTTTGTAGATTATCTGATGATGCCGATTCTAACAGGTGTGAGGTCTTACCTCATTGTAGTTTTGATTTGCATTTCTCTAATAATTAGTGATGTTGAGCAGCTTTTCATGTGCGTCTTGGCCATCTCTGTGTCTTCTTTGAAGAAACGTCTATTTAGATCTTCTGCCCATTTTTGTATTGGGTTGTTTGTTGTATTAATATTAAGCTGCATGAGCTGTATATATATATTGGAGATTAAACCTTTGTCCATTGATTCGTTTGTGAACGTTTTCGCCCCTTCTGAGGGTTACCTTTTTCCATTCCCGTTTTTTTAACAAAGAAAGAAAGCAAGCAAAAGAATCAGAACACTAATGTGCGTGAAATATGCCTCTTGAAACTGTCGTTTTGAAATATGGACGTCTTTTGAATTTTTTGGTCGATATATGACCCCAGGATTTGTTTTCAGGGCAGGTGTCATTTACAGGCCTGTAATGATTTGGAATATCCACTGACCATTAGCGCTGGGATTAAAGCTGCTGTTGTGTGAAACGGCCACAAGGTGGCAGCAGTTCTCCCTTACCAAATCTGGTTACTAGGGCAGCAGAGCCTCAATGGAAGTCGCGTTCTAGATTGGAATGTAGAACGGAATGTGCTAGGAGAAAGCCCCTCAAGTTTGTCTCACTACATCTTGTTCGTGTTTTTAATTTAATTTTTTATTTTTTATTACAGCAAGTTTGAGTACAACGTTTAGCTTGTTGTAGGTGTGCAAGAGGTGGTTCTTTTACACATATACATATGTCTGTTCTTCCTGGGATCCTTTTCCCATGTACGTTATGACAGAATGTTGAGTAGTCTTCTCGGTACTCCGTAGGTCTTTGGTGATTATATACGTCTACTGTGTTTGTATATGTCTGTTAACCCCAATATCATAATGAATTCAATCCTCACACCTTTCTTTTGGTGAACCATAAGTTTGTTTAATGAATCTGTGATTGCCCTTCTCCGTGGAAATATCTGCCCTGGTATCAATTTATAGGTAACACCTATAAGTGATATGATATGATATGTGTCTTTCACTTTCTGACTTACTCCAAGTCACGTGATTACCTCTAGACTCATCTACGGTGCTGCAAATGGCATTGTGTGCTTTTATTCCTTGGCTAATATTCTGTCTTAGCGAGGTCCATTTTCTGCAATGTGATTCCCTGAGGGCTGAGGATTAGCTGACCTGGGCAGCCTGACCCTGCCGGCAAGCCCTCCCCAGGTGTGCCTGGTTTGAGGACAATAGAAACAGCACTCCAGGCAGCAATAGCCCCTGCAGCTGTGCCTGACTCCATATTCTCTGCCCCGTCAGCAGTCTCGGGGCTGTGCTGGTGGGAGGGTGTGAGGGTCCACGGCTTTGTGGGTGGCCCGGTGTGAGTGGGGCTCTGCTGGACTTTCTGCAGGAGTTGCCAGGCTGCCACCTGTAAAGAAGAGGATGTGTCACCCATAACTTCCACTGGAGTATCTCTCCGGGCTGAGGTGAGTAAGGAAAAAAAAGGAGTGGGGGCCGGGACAGGAGGGGTATCACAGGCAGGGCAATGGCAAGCTTCCAGAAGAGCGCCCGTGGCCAGGACCATCCTGGCTGACCTGCAGGCACCAAGTTGGCCTGCGTGCTTTCGCTGGTGTGGCTCCACGGCCCTTGCTCTAGGCTTTCAAGCCCTTGTACATATTCAGGTGTTTCACCTGGGAAGTGTGGGAACAGTTCAGCAGCAGCTGGCCTGGGGCTCAGCTCACGTTTACTCACAGAGGCCTCGGCACGGTCCCCCAGCTTTGCAATAAGGACGCTCCTTGCGTGGGCGGATGGGGCTGCTGGCTCTATGGGAGATGATTCCCCACCTCTGACCAATTTCAGAATTGTTTACCACTGGAGCAAGTGCCTTGGTAGTGTTTTCCTCTGTATAACTGTTAGGTTCAGTTTTTTTTTTTCTTTTTTGGTTCAAGTTAGATTTTATTCCTCTTTTATGTGTTTATAGATATAAGCATGGAAATAATTCATTCTTATAAATACATCAGTGTGAATGGAAGAACTTTTTTTCTGTTTTATTTTTACATTTTATTTTTAAAAATTTTGAAATATAATTTTATTTATTTTTTAATAAACTAGGTTATTATTAGTTATCTATTTTAGGCATATACATGTATACAGGTCAATCCCAATCTCCCAACTCATCCCACCACCACCACCCCATGGCTTCCCCCACTTTGTGTCGATACGTTTGTTCTCTACCTCTGTGTCTCTATTTCTGCCCTGCAAACCAGTTCATCTGTAGCATTTTTCAAGGTTCCACATATAGGCATTAATATACAATATTTGTTTTTCTCTTTCTGACTTACTTCACTCTGTATGACAGTCTCTAGATCCATCAACTTCTCTACAAATGACTCAGTTTCATTCCTTTTTATGGCTGAGTAATATTCCATTTTATATATGTACCACATCTTTATCCATTCGTCTGTCTGTGGCCATTTAGGTTGCTTCCATTACCTGGCTATTGTAAATAGTGCTGCAATGCACATTGTGGTGAATGTGTCTCTGTGATTTATGGTTTTCTCTGGGTATATGCCCAGAAGTGGGATTGCTGGATCCTATGGTAATTCTCTTTTTAGTTTTTTAAAGGAACCTCCATACTGCTCTCCATAGTGACTGTATCAATTTACATTCCCACCAATAGCGGAAGAGGGTTCCTTTTGTCCACACCCTCCCCAGAATTTGTTGTTTGTAGATTATCTGATGATGCCGATTCTAACAGGTGTGAGGTCTTACCTCATTGTAGTTTTGATTTGCATTTCTCTAATAATTAGTGATGTTGAGCAGCTTTTCATGTGCGTCTTGGCCATCTCTGTGTCTTCTTTGAAGAAACGTCTATTTAGATCTTCTGCCCATTTTTGTATTGGGTTGTTTGTTGTATTAATATTAAGCTGCATGAGCTGTATATATATATTGGAGATTAAACCTTTGTCCATTGATTCGTTTGTGAACGTTTTCGCCCCTTCTGAGGGTTACCTTTTTCCATTCCCGTTTTTTTAACAAAGAAAGAAAGCAAGCAAAAGAATCAGAACACTAATGTGCGTGAAATATGCCTCTTGAAACTGTCGTTTTGAAATATGGACGTCTTTTGAATTTTTTGGTCGATATATGACCCCAGGATTTGTTTTCAGGGCAGGTGTCATTTACAGGCCTGTAATGATTTGGAATATCCACTGACCATTAGCGCTGGGATTAAAGCTGCTGTTGTGTGAAACGGCCACAAGGTGGCAGCAGTTCTCCCTTACCAAATCTGGTTACTAGGGCAGCAGAGCCTCAATGGAAGTCGCGTTCTAGATTGGAATGTAGAACGGAATGTGCTAGGAGAAAGCCCCTCAAGTTTGTCTCACTACATCTTGTTCGTGTTTTTAATTTAATTTTTTATTTTTTATTACAGCAAGTTTGAGTACAACGTTTAGCTTGTTGTAGGTGTGCAAGAGGTGGTTCTTTTACACATATACATATGTCTGTTCTTCCTGGGATCCTTTTCCCATGTACGTTATGACAGAATGTTGAGTAGTCTTCTCGGTACTCCGTAGGTCTTTGGTGATTATATACGTCTACTGTGTTTGTATATGTCTGTTAACCCCAATATCATAATGAATTCAATCCTCACACCTTTCTTTTGGTGAACCATAAGTTTGTTTAATGAATCTGTGATTGCCCTTCTCCGTGGAAATATCTGCCCTGGTATCAATTTATAGGTAACACCTATAAGTGATATGATATGATATGTGTCTTTCACTTTCTGACTTACTCCAAGTCACGTGATTACCTCTAGACTCATCTACGGTGCTGCAAATGGCATTGTGTGCTTTTATTCCTTGGCTAATATTCTGTCTTAGCGAGGTCCATTTTCTGCAATGTGATTCCCTGAGGGCTGAGGATTAGCTGACCTGGGCAGCCTGACCCTGCCGGCAAGCCCTCCCCAGGTGTGCCTGGTTTGAGGACAATAGAAACAGCACTCCAGGCAGCAATAGCCCCTGCAGCTGTGCCTGACTCCATATTCTCTGCCCCGTCAGCAGTCTCGGGGCTGTGCTGGTGGGAGGGTGTGAGGGTCCACGGCTTTGTGGGTGGCCCGGTGTGAGTGGGGCTCTGCTGGACTTTCTGCAGGAGTTGCCAGGCTGCCACCTGTAAAGAAGAGGATGTGTCACCCATAACTTCCACTGGAGTATCTCTCCGGGCTGAGGTGAGTAAGGAAAAAAAAGGAGTGGGGGCCGGGACAGGAGGGGTATCACAGGCAGGGCAATGGCAAGCTTCCAGAAGAGCGCCCGTGGCCAGGACCATCCTGGCTGACCTGCAGGCACCAAGTTGGCCTGCGTGCTTTCGCTGGTGTGGCTCCACGGCCCTTCCTCTAGGCTTTCAAGCCCTTGTACATATTCAGGTGTTTCACCTGGGAAGGGTGGGAACAGTTCAGCAGCAGCTGGCCTGGGGCTCAGCTCACG